>NC_090322.1:82842454-83096453 GCF_040869045.1 Eurosta solidaginis
GTACGCGGTATTTATCAGATTTAACTCTAGAATTAAAGGATATAGAACTAGAGACGTTTGAAACCCTTTAAAAACTTTAAATAACTATATCAAAAATTATTGTTCTGAAGCCAACAACTGCTGAGTGATCTACTCAAATTTGTTGAACGAAACGACTTAAGTATTCTAACCATGCTTAACCTTTAGGCCGGTTGGAGCGGTCGAGTAACCCAAACGAATGGGTTAAAAAAATTCGTACGCAGTTGTATCATATTTAGCTCTAATATTAAAGGATATAGAACGAGAAATAACGTTTGAAAACCTTCGAATCAGGAGGAAGGAGCCGTCGAGTAAACAAAACAAAATGGTTAAAAAATTCGTACGCGGTATTTATCAGATTTAACTCTAGAATTAAAGGATATAGAACGAGAAACAACGTTTGAAACCCTTTAAAATCTCTTAATAACTAAATCAAAAAATATTGTTCTGAAGCTAACAACTGCTGAGTGATCTTCTCTAATTTGTTAAACGAAACAACTTAAGTATTCTAAGCATGCTTAACCTTTAGGCCAGTAAGTTTATTTAGAAAAACGTAATATGTAAGCTAACGAGGAAGGAGCCGTCGAGTAAACAAAACAAAATGGTTAAAAAAATTCGTACGCGGTATTTATCAGTTTTAACTCTAGAATTAAAGGATATAGAACGAAAAAACAACGTTTGAAACCCTTTAAAAACTTTTAATAACTATATCAAAAATTATTGTTCTGAAGCCAACAACTGCTGAGTGATCTACTCTTATTTGTTAAAGGAAACGACTTAAGTATTACCATGCTTAACCTTTAGGCCGGTAAGTTTATTTAGAAAAACGCAATATGTAAGCTAACGAGGAAGGAGCCGTGGAGTAAACAAAACAAAATGGTTAAAAAAATTCGTATGCGGTATTCATCAGTTTTAACTCTAGAACTCAAGGATATAGAACAAGAAACAACGTTTGAAACCCTTTAAAAACTTTTAATAACTATATCAAAAATTATTGTTCTGAAGCTAACAACTGCTGAGTGATCTACTCTAATTTATTAAACGAAACGACTTAAGTATTCTAACCATGCTTAACCTTTAGGCCGGTAAGTTTATTTAGAAAAACGCAATAACGAGGAAGGAGCCGTCGAGTAAACAAAACAAAATGGTTAAAAAAATTCGTAGGCGGTATTTATCAGTTTAAACTCTAGAATTATAGGATATAGAACGAGAAACAACGTTTGATACCCTTTAAAAACTTTTAATAACTATATCAAAAATTATTGTTCTGAAGCCAACAACTGCTGAGTGATCTACTCAAATTTTTTGAACGAAAAGACTTAAGTATTCTAACCATGCTTAACCTTTAAGCCGGTAAGTTTATTTAGAAAAAACGCAATATGTAAGCTAACGAGGAAGGAGCCGTCGAGAAAAGAAAACAAAATTGTTAAAAAAATTCGTACGCGGCATTTATCAGTTTTAACTCTAGAATTAAAGGATATAGAAAGAGAAACCACGTTTGAAACCCTTTAAAAACTTTTAATAACTATATCAAAAATTATTGTTCTGAAGCCAACAACTGCTGAGTGATCTACTCAAATTTGTTGAACGAAACGACTTAAGTATTCTAACCATGCTTAACCTTTAGGCCGGTAAGTTTATTTAGAAAAACGCAATATGTAAGCTAACGAGCAAGGAGCCGTCGAGTAAACAAAAAAAAAAAATGGTTAAAAAAATTCTTTCGCGGTATTTATCAGGTTTAACTCTAGAATTAAAGGATATAGAACTAGAAACAACGTTTGAAACCCTTTAACAACTTTAAATAACTATATCAAAAATTATTGTTCTGAAGCCAACAACTGCTGAGTGATCTACTCAAATTTGTTGAACGAAACGACTTAAGTATTCTAACCATGCTTAACCTTTAGGCCGGTAGGTATATTTAGAAAAACGCAATATGTAAGCTAACGAGGAAGGAGCCGTCGAGTAAACAAAACAAAATGGTTAAAAAAAATTCGTATGCGGAATTTATCAGATTTAACTCTAGAACTAAAGGATATAGAACTAGAAACAACGTTTGAAACCCTTTAAAAACTTTAAATAACTATTATATCAAAAATTATTGTTCTGAATCCAACAACTGCTGAGTGATCTATTCAAATTTGTTGACCGAAACGACTTAAGTATTCTAACCATGCTTAACCTTTAGGCCGGTAAGTTTATTTAGAAAAACGCAATATGTAAGCTAACGAGGAAGGAACCGTCGAGTAAACAAAACAAAATGGTTAAAAAAATTCGTACGCGGTATTTATCAGATCTAACTCTAGAATTAAAGGATATAGAACGAGAAACAACGTTTGAAACCCTTTAAAAACTTTTAATAACTATATCAAAAATTATTGTTCTGAAGCTAAAAACTGCTGAGTGATCTACTCAAATTTGTTGAACGAAACGACTTAAGTATTCTAACCATGCTTAACCTTTAGGCCGGTAAGTTTATTTAGAAAAACGCAATATGTAATCTAACAAGGAAGGAGCCGTCGAGTAAACAAAACAAAATGGTTAAAAAAATTCGTACGCGGTATATATCAAATTTAGCTCTAGAATTAAAGGATATAGAACTAGAAACAACGTTTGAAACCCTTTAAAAACTTTTAATAACTATATCAAAAATTATTGTTCTGAAGCCAACAACTGCTGAGTGATCTACTCAAATTTGGTGAACGAAACGACTTAAGTATTCTAACTATGCTTAACCTTTAGGCCGGTAAGTTTATTTAGAAAAACGCAATATGTAATCTAACAAGGAAGGAGCCGTCGAGTAAACAAAACAAAATGGTTAAAAAAATTCGTACGCGGTATATATCAAATTTAGCTCTAGAATTAAAGGATATAGAACTAGAAACAACGTTTGAAACCCTTTAAAAACTTTTAATAACTATATCAAAAATTATTGTTCTGAAGCTAACAACTGCTGAGTGATCTACTCTAATTTATTAAACGAAAAGACTTAAGTATTCTAACCATGCTTAACCTTTAAGCCGGTAAGTTTATTTAGAAAAAACGCAATATGTAAGCTAACGAGGAAGGAGCCGTCGAGAAAAGAAAACAAAATTGTTAAAAAAATTCGTACGCGGCATTTATCAGTTTTAACTCTAGAATTAAAGGATATAGAAAGAGAAACCACGTTTGAAACCCTTTAAAAACTTTTAATAACTATATCAAAAATTATTGTTCTGAAGCCAACAACTGCTGAGTGATCTACTCTTATTTGTTAAAGGAAACGACTTAAGTATTACCATGCTTAACCTTTAGGCCGGTAAGTTTATTTAGAAAAACGCAATATGTAAGCTAACGAGGAAGGAGCCGTGGAGTAAACAAAACAAAATGGTTAAAAAAATTCGTATGCGGTATTCATCAGTTTTAACTCTAGAACTCAAGGATATAGAACAAGAAACAACGTTTGAAACCCTTTAAAAACTTTTAATAACTATATCAAAAATTATTGTTCTGAAGCTAACAACTGCTGAGTGATCTACTCTAATTTATTAAACGAAACGACTTAAGTATTCTAACCATGCTTAACCTTTAGGCCGGTAAGTTTATTTAGAAAAACGCAATAACGAGGAAGGAGCCGTCGAGTAAACAAAACAAAATGGTTAAAAAAATTCGTAGGCGGTATTTATCAGTTTAAACTCTAGAATTATAGGATATAGAACGAGAAACAACGTTTGATACCCTTTAAAAACTTTTAATAACTATATCAAAAATTATTGTTCTGAAGCCAACAACTGCTGAGTGATCTACTCAAATTTGTTGAACGAAACGACTTAAGTATTCTAACCATGCTTAACCTTTAGGCCGGTTGGAGCGGTCGAGTAACCCAAACGAATGGGTTAAAAAAATTCGTACGCAGTTGTATCATATTTAGCTCTAATACTAAAGGATATAGAACGAGAAATAACGTTTGAAAACCTTCGAATCAGGAGGAAGGAGCCGTCGAGTAAACAAAACAAAATGGTTAAAAAATTCGTACGCGGTATTTATCAGATTTAACTCTAGAATTAAAGGATATAGAACGAGAAACAACGTTTGAAACCCTTTAAAATCTCTTAATAACTAAATCAAAAATTATTGTTCTGAAGCTAACAACTGCTGAGTGATCTACTCTAATTTGTTGAACGAAACGACTTAAGTATTCTAACCATGCTTAACCTTTAGGCCAGTAAGTTTATTTAGAAAAACGCAATATGTAAGCTAACGAGGAAGGAGCCGTCGAGTAAACAAAACAAAATGGTTAAACAAAATTCGTATGCGGTATTTATCAGATTTAACTCTAGAACTAAAGGATATAGAACTAGAAACAACGTTTGAAACCCTTTAAAAACTTTAAATAACTATTATATCAAAAATTATTGTTCTGAAGCCAACAACTGCTGAGTGATCTACTCAAATTTGTTGAACGAAAAGACTTAAGTATTCTAACCATGCTTAACCTTTAGGCCGGTAAGTTTATTTATAAAAAACGCAATATGTAAGCTAACGAGGAAGGAGCCGTCGAGTAAACAAAACAAAATGGTTAAAAAAATTCGTATGCGGTATTTATCAGTTTTAACTCTAGAATTATAGGATATAGAACGAGAAACAACGTTTGATACCCTTTAAAAACTTTTAATAACTATATCAAAAATTATTGTTCTGAAGCCAACAACTGCTGAGTGATCTACTCAAATTTGTTGAACGAAAAGACTTAAGTATTCTAACCATGCTTAACCTTTAGACCGGTAAGTTTATTTAGAAAAAACGCAATATGTAAGCTAACGAGGAAGGAGCCGTCGAGAAAAGAAAACAAAATTGTTAAAAAAATTCGTACGCGGCATTTATCAGTTTTAACTCTAGAATTAAAGGATATAGAAAGAGAAACCACGTTTGAAACCCTTTAAAAACTTTTAATAACTATATCAAAAATTATTGTTCTGAAGCCAACAACTGCTGAGTGATCTACTCAAATTTGTTGAACGAAAGTATTCTAACCATGCTTAACCTTTAGGCCGGTAAGTTTATTTATAAAAAACGCAATATGTAAGCTAACGAGGAAGGAGCCGTCGAGTAAACAAACCAAAATGGTTAAAAAAATTCGTACGCGGCATTTATCAGTTTTAACTCTAGAATTAAAGGATATAGAAAGAGATACAACGTTTGAAACCCTTTAAAAACTTTTAATAACTATATCAAAAATTATTGTTCTGAAGCCAACAACTGCTGAGTGATCTACTCAAATTTGTTGAACGAAACGACTTAAGTATTCTAACCATGCTTAACCTTTAGGCCGGTAAGTTTATTTAGAAAAACGCAATATGTAAGCTAACGAGGAAGGAGCCGTCGAGTAAACAAAACAAAATGGTTAAAAAAATTCGTACGCGGTATTTATCAGATTTAACTCTAGAATTAAAAGATATAGAACTAGAAACAACGTTTGAAACCTTTTAACAACTTTAAATAACTATATCAAAAATTATTGTTTTGAAGTCAACAACTGCTGAGTGATCTACTCAAATTTGTTGAACGAAACGACTTAAGTATTCTAAATATGCTTAACCTTTAGGCCGGTAAATTTATTTAGAAAAACGCAATATGTAAGCTAACGAGGAAGGAGCCGTCGAGTAAACAAAACAAAATGGTTAAAAAAATTCGTACGCGGTATTTATCAGATTTAACTCTAGAATTAAAGGATATAGAACGAGAAACAACGTTTGAAACCCTTTAAAAACTTTTAATAAATATATCAAAAATTATTGTTCTGAAGCCAACAACTGCTGAGTGATCTACTCAAATTTGGTGAACGAAACGACTTAAGTATTCTAACTATGCTTAACCTTTAGGCCGGTAAGTTTATTTAGAAAAACGCAATATGTAAGCTAACAAGGAAGGAGCCGTCGAGTAAACAAAACAAAATGGTTAAAAAAATTCGTACGCGGTATATATCAAATTTAGCTCTAGAATTAAAGGATATAGAACTAGAAACAACGTTTGAAACCCTTTAAAAACTTTAAATAACTATATCAAAATTTATTTTTCGGAAGCCAACAACTGCTGAGTGATCTACTCAAATTTGTTGAACGAAACGACTTAAGTATTCTAACCATGCTTAACCTTTAGGCCGGTAAGTTTATTTAGAAAAACGCAATATGTAAGCTAACGAGGAAGGAGCCGTCGAGCAAACAAAACAAAATGGTTAAAAAAATTCGTACGCGGTATATATCAGATTTAACTCTAGAATTAAAGTATACAGAACTAGAAACAACGTTTGAAACCCTTTAAAAACTTTAAATAACTGTATCAAAAATTATTGTTCTGAAGCCAACAACTGCTGAGTGATCTACTCAAATTTGTTGAACGAAACGACTTAAGTATTCTAACCATGCTTAACCTTTAGGCCGGTAAGTTTATTTAGAAAAACGCAAGATGTAAGCTAACGAGGAAGGAACCGTCGAGTAAACAAAACAAAATGGTTAAAAAAATTCGTACGCGGTATTTATCAGATTTATCTCTAGAATTAAAGGATATAGAACGAGAAACAACGTTTGAAACCCTTTAAAAACTTTTAATAACTATATCAAAAATTATTGTTCTGAAGCTAAAAACTGCTGAGTGATCTACTCAAATTTGTTGAACGAAACGACTTAAGTATTCTAACCATGCTTAACCTTTAGACCGGTACGTTTATTTAGAAAAACGCAATATGTAAGCTAACGAGGAAGGAGCCGTCGAGTAAACAAAACAAAATGGTTAAAAAAATTCGTACGCGGTATTTATCAGATTTAATTCTAGAATTAAAGGATATAGAACTAGAAACGTTTGAAACCCTTTAAAAACTTTAAATAACTATATCAAAAATTATTGTTCTGAAGCCAACAACTGCTGAGTGATCTACTCAAATTTGTTGAACGAAACGACTTAAGTATTCTAACTATGCTTAACCTTTAGGCCGGTTGGAGCGGTCGAGTAACCCAAACGAATGGGTTAAAAAAATTCGTACGCAGTTGTATCATATTTAGCTCTAATATTAAAGTATATAGAACGAGAAACAACGTATGAAACCCTTTAAAAACTTTTAATAACTGAAGCTAACAACTGCTGAGTGATCTAAGGAAGGAGCGGTCGAGTAACCCAAACGAATGGGTTAAAAAATTCGTACGCAGTTTTTATCATATTTAGCTCTAATATTAAAGGATATAGAACGAGAAACAACGTATGAAACCCTTTAAAAACTTTTAATAACTGAAGCTAACAACTGCTGAGTGATCTAAGGAAGGAGCGGTCGAGTAACCCAAACGAATGGCTTAAAAAATTCGTACGCAGTTTTTATCATATTTAGCTCTCATATTAAAGGATATGGAACGAGAAACAACGTTTGAAACCCTTTAAAAACTTTTAATAACTATACAAAAATTATTGTTCTGAAGCCAACAACTGCTGAGTGATCTAGCCAAATTTGTTGAACGAAACGACCTAAGTATTCTGACCATGCTTAACCTTTAGGCCGGTAAGTTTATTTAGAAAAACGCAATATGTAAGCTAACGAGGAAGGAGCCGTCGAGTAAACAAAACAAAATGGTTAAAAAAATTCGTACGCGGTATTTATCAGATTTAACTCTAGAATTAAAGGATATAGAACGAGAAACAACATTTGAAACCCTTTAAAAACTTTTAATAACTATATCAAAAATTATTGTTCTGAAGCTAAAAACTGCTGAGTGATCTACTCAAATTTGTTAAACGAAACGACTTAAGTATTCTAACCATGCTTAACCTTTAGGCCGTTAAGTTTATTTAGAAAAACGCAATATATAGGCTACGCGGAGATGGAGCGGTCGCGTAACCCAAACGAATGTGTTAAAAAAATTCGTACGCGGGATTTATCAGTTTTAAGTCTAGAATTAAAGGATATAGAACGAGAAACAACGTTTGAAACCCTTTAAAACTTTTAATAACTATATCAAAAATTATTGTTCTGAAGCCAACAACTGCTGAGTGATCTACTCAAATTTGTTGAACGAAATGACTTAAGTATTCTAACCATGCTTAACCTTTAGGCCGGTAAGTTTATTTAGAAAAACGCAATATGTAAGCTAACGAGGAAGGAGCCGTCGAGTAAACAAAACCAAATGGTTAAAAAAATTCGTACGCGGTATTTATCAGATTTAACTCTAGAATTAAAGGATATAGAACTAGAAACAACGTTTGAAACCCTTTAAAAACTTTTAATATCTATATCAAAAATTATTGTTCTGAAGCCAACAACTGCTGAGTGATCTACTCAAATTTGTTGAACGAAACGATTTAAGTATTCTAACCATGCTTAACCTTTAGGCCGGTAAGTTTATTTAGAAAAACGAAATATGTAAGCTAACGGGGAAGGAGCCGTCGAGTAAACAAAACAAAATGGTTAAAAAAATTAGTACGCGGTATTTATCAGATCTAACTCTAGAATTAAAGGATATAGAACTAGAAACATCGTTTGAAACCCTTTAAAAACTTTAAATAACTATATCAAAATTTATTGTTCTGAAGCCAACAACTGCTGAGTGATCTACTCAAATTTGTTGAACGAAACGACTTAAGTATTCTAACCATGCTTAACCTTTAGGCCGGTAAATTTATTTAGAAAAACGCAAGATGTAAGCTAACGAGGAAGGAGCCGTCGAGTAAACAAAACAAAATGGTTAAAAAAATTAGTACGCGGTATTTATCAGATTTAACTCTAGAATTAAAGGATATAGAACTAGAAACAACGTTTGAAACCCTTTAAAAACTTTTAATATCTATATCAAAAATTATTGTTCTGAAGCCAACAACTGCTGAGTGATCTACTCAAATTTGTTGAACGAAACGACTTAAGTATTCTAACCATGCTTAACCTTTAGGCCGGTAAATTTATTTAGAAAAACGCAAGATGTAAGCTAACGAGGAAGGAACCGTCGAGTAAACAAAACAAAATGGTTAAAAAAATTCGTACGCGGTATTTATCAGATTTAACTCTAGAATTAAAGGATATAGAACGAGAAACAACGTTTGAAACCCTTTAAAAACTTTTAATAACTATATCAAAAATTATTGTTCTGAAGCTAAAAACTGCTGAGTGATCTACTCAAATTTGTTGAACGAAACGACTTAAGTATTCTAACCATGCTTAACCTTTAGGCCGGTAAGTTTATTTAGAAAAACGCAATATGTAAGCTAACGAGGAAGGAGCCGTCGAGTAAACAAAACAAAATTGTTAAAAAAATTCGTACGCGGTATTTATCAGATTTAATTCTAGAATTAAAGGATATAGAACTAGAAACGTTTGAAACCCTTTAAAAACTTTAAATAACTATATCAAAAATTATTGTTCTAAGGCCAACAACTGCTGAGTGATCTACTCAAATTTGTTGAACGAAACGACTTAAGTATTCTAACTATGCTTAACCTTTAGGCCGGTTGGAGCGGTCGAGTAACCCAAACGAATGGGTTAAAAAAATTCGTACGCAGTTGTATCATATTTAGCTCTAATATTAAAGTATATAGAACGAGAAACAACGTATGAAACCCTTTAAAAACTTTTAATAACTGAAGCTAACAACTGCTGAGTGATCTAAGGAAGGAGCGGTCGAGTAACCCAAACGAATGGGTTAAAAAATTCGTACGCAGTTTTTATCATATTTTGCTCTATAATTAAAGGATATAGAACGAGAAACAACGTATGAAACCCTTTAAAAACTTTTAATAACTGAAGCTAACAACTGCTGAGTGATCTAAGGAAGGAGCGGTCGAGTAACCCAAACGAATAGCTTAAAAAATTCGTACGCAGTTTTTATCATATTTATCTCTCATATTAAAGGATATGGAACGAGAAACAACGTTTGAAACCCTTTAAAAACTTTTAATAACTATACAAAAATTATTGTTCTGAAGCCAACAACTGCTGAGTGATCTAGCCAAATTTGTTGAACGAAACGACCTAAGTATTCTGACCATGCTTAACCTTTAGGCCGGTAAGTTTATTTAGAAAAACGCAATATGTAAGCTAACGAGGAAGGAGCCGTCGAGTAAACAAAACAAAATGGTTAAAAAAATTCGTACGCGGTATTTATCAGATTTAACTCTAGAATTAAAGGATATAGAACGAGAAACAACGTTTGAAACCCTTTAAAAACTTTTAATAACTATATCAAAAATTATTGTTCTGAAGCTAAAAACTGCTGAGTGATCTACTCAAATTTGTTGAACGAAACGACTTAAGTATTCTAACCATGCTTAACCTTTAGGCCGTTAAGTTTATTTAGAAAAACGCAATATATAGGCTACGCGGAGATGGAGCGGTCGCGTAACCCAAACGAATGTGTTAAAAAAATTCGTACGCGGGATTTATCAGTTTTAAGTCTAGAATTAAAGGATATAGAACGAGAAACAACGTTTGAAACCCTTTAAAACTTTTAATAACTATATCAAAAATTATTGTTCTGAAGCCAACAACTGCTGAGTGATCTACTCAAATTTGTTGAACGAAATGACTTAAGTATTCAAACCATGCTTAACCTTTAGGCCGGTAAGTTTATTTAGAAAAACGCAATATGTAAGCTAACGAGGAAGGAGCCGTCGAGTAAACAAAACCAAATGGTTAAAAAAATTCGTACGCGATATTTATCAGATTTAACTCTAGAATTAAAGGATATAGAACTAGAAACAACGTTTGAAACCCTTTAAAAACTTTTAATATCTATATCAAAAATTATTGTTCTGAAGCCAACAACTGCTGAGTGATCTACTCAAATTTGTTGAACGAAACGATTTAAGTATTCTAACCATGCTTAACCTTTAGCCCGGTAAGTTTATTTAGAAAAACGCAATATATAAGCTAACGAGGAAGGAGCCGTCGAGTAAACAAAACAAAATGGTTAAAAAAATTCGTACGCGGTATTTATCAGATTTAACTCTAGAATTAAAGGATATAGAATGAGAAACAACGTTTGAAACCCTTCAAAAACTTTTAATAACTATATCAAAAATTATTGTTCTGAAGCCAACATTTGCTGAGTGATCTACTCAAAATTGTTAAACGAAACGACTTAAGTATTCTAACCATGCGTAACCTTTAGGCCGGTAAGTTTATTTAGAAAAACGCAATATATAGGCTACGCGGAGATGGAGCGGTCGCGTAACCCAAACGAATGGGTTAAACAAATTCGTAGGCTGGATTTATCAGTTTTAACTCTAGAATTAAAGGATATAGAACGAGAAACAACGTTTGAAACCCTTTAAAAACTTTTAATAACTATATCAAAAATTATTGTTCTGAAGCCAACAACTGCTCAGTGATATACTCAAATTTGTTGAACGAAATGACTTAAGTATTCTAACCATGCTTAACCTTTAGGCCGGTAAGTTTATTTAGAAAAACGCAATATGTAAGCTAACGAGGAAGGAGCCGTCGAGCAAACAAAACAAAATGGTTAAAAAAATTCGTACGCGGTATTTATCAGATTTAACTCTAGAATTAAAGGATATAGAACTAGAAACAACGTTTGAAACCCTTTAAAAACTTTTAATAACTATATCAAAAATTATTGTTCTGAAGCCAACAACTGCTGAGTGATCTTCTCAAATTTGTTGAACGAAACGACTTAAGTATTCTAACCATGCTTAACCTTTAGGCCGGTAAGTTTATTTAGAAAAACGCAATATGTAAGCTAACGAGGAAGGAGCCATCGAGTAAACAAAACAAAATGGTTAAAAAAATTCGTACGCGGTATTTATCAGATTTAACTCTAGAATTAAAGGATATAGAACTAGAAACAACGTTTGAAACTCTTTAAAAACTTTTAATAACTATATCAAAAATTACTGTTCTGAAGCCAACAACTGCTGAGTGATCTACTCAAATTTGTTGGACGAAACGACTTAAGTATTCTAACCATGCTTAACCTTTAGGCCGGTAAGTTTATTTAGAAAAACCCTATATGTAAGCTAACGAGGAAGGATCCGTCGAATAAACAAAACAAAATGGTTAAAAAAATTCGTACGCGGTATATATCAGATTTAACTCTAGAATTAAAGTATACAGAACTAGAAACAAAACTGCTGAGTGATCTACTCAAATTTGTTGAACGAAACGACTTAAGCATTCTAACCATGCTTAACCTTTAGGCCGGTAAGTTTATTTAGAAAAACGCAATATGTAAGCTAACGAGGAAGGAGCCGTCGAGTGAACAAAACAAAATGGTTAAAAAAATTCGTACGCGGTATTTATCAGATTTAATTCTAGAATTAAAGGATATAGAACTAGAAACGTTTGAAACCCTTTAAAAACTTTAAATAACTATATCAAAAATTATTGTTCTGAAGCCAACAACTGCTGAGTGATCTACTCAAATTTGTTGAACGAAACGACTTAAGTATTCTAACTATGCTTAACCTTTAGGCCGGTTGGAGCGGTCGAGTAACCCAAACGAATGGGTTAAAAAAATTCGTACGCAGTTGTATCATATTTAGCTCTAATATTAAAGTATATAGAACGAGAAACAACGTATGAAACCCTTTAAAAACTTTTAATAACTGAAGCTAACAACTGCTGAGTGATCTAAGGAAGGAGCGGTCGAGTAACCCAAACGAATGGGTTAAAAAATTCGTACGCAGTTTTTATCATATTTAGCTCTAATATTAAACGATATAGAACGAGAAACAACGTATGAAACCCTTTAAAAACTTTTAATAACTGAAGCTAACAACTGCTGAGTGATCTAAGGAAGGAGCGGTCGAGTAACCCAAACGAATGGCTTAAAAAATTCGTACGCAGTTTTTATCATATTTAGCTCTCATATTAAAGGATATGGAACGAGAAACAACGTTTGAAACCCTTTAAAAACTTTTAATAACTATACAAAAATTATTGTTCTGAAGCCAACAACTGCTGAGTGATCTAGCCAAATTTGTTGAACGAAACAACTTAAGTATTCTAACCATGCTTAACCTTTAGGCCGGTAAGTTTATTTAGAAAAACGCCATATGTAAGCTAACGAGGAAGGAGCCGTCGAGTAAACAAAACAAAATGGTTAAAAAAATTCGTACGCGGTATTTATCAGATTTAACTCTAGAATTAAAGGATATAGAACGAGAAACAACGTTTGAAACCCTTTAAAAACTTTTAATAACTATATCAAAAATTATTGTTCTGAAGCCAACAACTGCTGAGTGATCTTCTCAAATTTGTTGAACGAAACGACTTAAGTATTCTAACCATGCTTAACCTTTAGGCCGGTAAGTTTATTTAGAAAAACGCAATATGTAAGCTAACGAGGAAGGAGCCATCGAGTAAACAAAACAAAATGGTTAAAAAAATTCGTACGCGGTATTTATCAGATTTAACTCTAGAATTAAAGGATATAGAACTAGAAACAACGTTTGAAACTCTTTAAAAACTTTTAAAAACTATATCAAAAATTACTGTTCTGAAGCCAACAACTGCTGAGTGATCTACTCAAATTTGTTGAACGAAACGACTTAAGTATTCTAACCATGCTTAACCTTTAGGCCGGTAAGTTTATTTAGAAAAACCCAATATGTAAGCTAACGAGGAAGGATCCGTCGAATAAACAAAACAAAATGGTTAAAAAAATTCGTACGCGGTATATATCAGATTTAACTCTAGAATTAAAGTATACAGAACTAGAAACAAAACTGCTGAGTGATCTACTCAAATTTGTTGAACGAAACGACTTAAGCATTCTAACCATGCTTAACCTTTAGGCCGGTAAGTTTATTTAGAAAAACGCAATATGTAAGCTAACGAGGAAGGAGCCGTCGAGTAAACAAAACAAAATGGTTAACAAAATTCGTACGCGGTATTTATCAGTTTTAACTCTAGAATTAAAGGATATAGAACGAAAAAACAACGTTTGAAACCCTTTAAAAACTTTTAATAACTATATCAAAAATTATTGTTCTGAAGCCAACAACTGCTGAGTGATCTACTCGTATTTGTTAAAGGAAACGACTTAAGTATTCTAACCATGCTTAACCTTTAGGCCGGTAAGTTTAACTCTAAGGTTCACTCTAGAATTAAAGGATATAGAACGACAAACAACGTTTGAAACCTTTTAAAAACTTGTAGTAACTATATCAAAAATTATTGTTCTGAAGCCAACAACTGCTGAGTGATCTACTCAAATTTGTTGAACGAAATGACTTAAGTATTCTAACCATGCTTAACCTTTAGGCCGGTAAGTTTATTTAGAAAAACGCAATATGTAAGCTAACGAGGAAGGAGCCGTCGAGTAAACAAAACAAAATGGTTAAAAAAATTCGTACGCGGGATTTATCAGTTTTAAGTCTAGAATTAAAGGATATAGAACGAGAAACAACGTTTGAAACCCTTTAAAAACTTTTAATAACTATATCAAAAATTATTGTTCTGAAGCGAACAACTGCTGAGTGATCTACTCAAATTTGTTGAACGAAACGACTTAAGTATTCTAACCATGTTTAACCTTTAGGCCGGTAAGTTTATTTAGAAAAACGCGATATGTAAGCTAACGAGGATGGAGCGTCGAGTAAACAAAACAAAATGGTTAAAAAAATTCTTACGATGTGTTTATCAGATTTAACTCTAGAATTAAAGGATATAGAACTAGAAACAACGTTTGAAACCCTTTAAAAACTTTAAATAACTATATAAAAATTATTGTTCTGAAGCCAACAACTACTGAGTGATCTACTCAAATTTGTTGAACGAAACGACTTAAGTATTCTAACCATGCTTAACCTTTAGGCCGGTAAGTTTATTTAGAAAAACGCCATATGTAAGCTAACGAGGAAGGAGCAAAACAAAATGGTTAAAAAAATTCGTACGCGGTATTTATCAGATTTAACTCTAGAATTAAAGGATATAGAACTAGAAATGTTTGAAACCCTTTAAAAACGTTTAATAACTATATCAAAAATTATTGTTCTGTAGTTAAAACTGCTGAGTGATCTACTCAAATTTGTTGAACGAAACGACTTAAGTATTCTAACCATGCTTAACCTTTAGGCCGGTAAGTTTATTTAGAAAAACGCAATATGTAAGCTAACGAGGATGGAGCCGTCGAGTAAACAAAACAAAATGGTTAAAAAAATTCTTACGATGTATTTATCAGATTTAATTCTAGAATTAAAGGATATAGAACTAGAAACAACGTTTGAAACCCTTTAAAAACTTTAAATAACTATATCAAAAATTATCGTTCTGAAGCCAACAACTACTGAGTGATCTACTCAAATTTGTTGAACGAAACGACTTAAGTATTCTAACCATGCTTAACCTTTAGGCCGGTAAGTTTATTTAGAAAAACGCAATATGTAAGCTAACGAGGAAGGAACCGTCGAGTAAACAAAACAAAATGGTTAAAAAAATTCGTACGCGGTATTTATCAGATTTAACTCTAGAATTAAAGGATATAGAACGAGAAACAACGTTTGAAACCCTTTAAAAACTTTTAATAACTATATCAAAAATTATTGTTCTGAAGCTAAAAACTGCTGAGTGATCCACTCAAATTTGTTGAACGAAACAACTTAAGTATTCTAACCATGCTTAACCTTTAGGCCGGTAAGTTTATTTAGAAAAACGCAATATGTAAGCTAACGAGGAAGGAGCCGTCGAGTAAACAAAACAAAATGGTTAAAAAAATTCGTACGCGGTATTTATCAGATTTAACTCTAGAATTAAAGGATATAGAACGAGAAACAACGTTTGAAACCATTTAAAAACTTTTAATAACTATATCAAAAATTATTGTTCTGAAGCTAAAAACTGCTGAGTGATCTACTCAAATTTGTTGAACGAAACAACTTAAGTATTCTAACCATGCTTAACCTTTAGGCCGGTAAGTTTATTTAGAAAAACGTCATATGTAAGCTAACGAGGAAGGAGCCGTCGAGTAAACAAAACAAAATGGTTAAAAAAATTCGTACGCGGTATTTATCAGATTTAACTCTAGAATTAAAGGATATAGAACGAGAAACAACGTTTGAAACCCTTTAAAAACTTTTAATAACTATATCAAAAATTATTGTTCTGAAGCTAAAAACTGCTGAGTGATCTACTCAAATTTGTTGAACGAAACAACTTAAGTATTCTAACCATGCTTAACCTTTAGGCCGGTAAGTTTAATTAGAAAAATGCAATATGTAAGCTAACGAGGAAGGAGCCGTCGAGTAAACAAAACAAAATGGTTAAAAAAATTCATACGCGGTATTTATCAGATTTAACTCTAGAATTAAAGAATATAGAACTAGAAACAACGTTTGAAACCCTTTAAAAACTTTAAATAACTATATCAAAAATTATTGTTCTGAAGCCAACAACTGCTGAGTGATCTACTCAAATTTGTTGAACGAAACGACTTAAGTATTCTAACCATGCTTAACCTTTAGGCCGGTAAGATTATTTAGAAAAACGCAATATGTAGGCTACACGGGAATGGAGCGGTCGAGTAACCCAAACGAATGGGTTAAAAAAATTCGTACGCAGTTTTTATCATATTTATCTCTAAAATTAAAGGATATAGAACGCGAAACAACGTTTGAAACCCTTTAAAAACTTTTAATAACTGAAGCTAACAACTGCTGAGTGATCTAAGGAAGGAGCGGTCGAGTAACCCAAACGAATGGCTTAAAAAATTCGTACGCAGTTTTTATCATATTTAGCTCTCATATTAAAGGATATAGAACGAGAAACAACGTTTGAAACCCTTTAAAAACTTTTAAAAACTATATCAAAAATTATTGTTCTGAAGCCAACAACTGCTGAGTGATCTACTCAAATTTGTTAAACGAAACGACTTAAGTATTCTAACCATGCTTAACCTTTAGGCCGGTAAGTTTATTTAGAAAAACGCAATATGTAAGCTAGCGAGAAAGGAGCCGTCGAGTAAACAAAACTAAATGGTTAAAAAAAATTCGTACGCGGTATTTATCAGATTTAACTCTAGAATTAAAGGATATAGAACGAGAAACAACGTTTGAAACCCTTTAAAAACTTTTAATAACTATATCAAAAATTATTGTTCTGAAGCCAACAACTGCTGAGTGACCTACTCAAATTGGTTGAACGAAACGACTTAAGTATTCTAACCATGCTTAATCTTTAGGCCGGTAAGTTTATTTAGAAAAACGCAATATGTAGGCTACACGGGAATGGAGCGGTCGAATAACCCAAACGAATGGGTTAAAAAAATTTGTACGCAGTTTTTATCATATTTAGCTCTAAAATTAAAGGATATAGAACGCGAAACAACGTTTGAAACCCTTTAAAAAGTTATAATAACTATATCAAAAATTATTGTTCTGAAGCTAACTACTGCTGCGACGTATGCGGTATTTATCAGTTTTAACTCTAAAATTGAAGGACATAGAACGAGAAATCCTTTCAAAACTTTTAATAACTATAACAAAAATTATTGTTCTGAAGCCAAAAACTGCTGAGTGATCTACTCAAATTTGTTAAACGAAATGACTTAAGTATTCTAACCATGCTTAACCTTTAGGCCGGTAAGTTTATTTAGAAAAACGCAATATGTAGGCTACACGGGAACGGAGCGGTCGAATAACCCAAACGAATGGGTTAAAAAAATTCGTACGCAGTTTTTATCATATTTAGCTCTAAAATTAAAGGATATAGAACGCGAAACAACGTTTGAAACCCTTTAAAAAGTTTTAATAACTATATCAAAAATTATTGTTCTGAAGCTAACTACTGCTGCGACGTATGCGGTATTTATCAGTTTTAACTCTAGAATTGAAGGACATAGAACGAGAAACAACGTTTGAAACCCTTTCAAGACTTTTAATAACTATAACAAAAATTATTGTTCTGAAACCAACAACTGCTTAGTGTTCTACTCAAATTTGTTAAACGAAATGGCTTAAGTATTCTAACCATGCTTAACCTTTAGGCCGGTAAGTTTATTTAGAAAAACGCAATATGTAGGCTACACGGGAATGGAGCGGTCGAATAACCCAAACGAATGGGTTAAAAAAATTCGTACGCAGTTTTTGTCATATTTAGCTCTAAAATTAAAGGATATTGAACGAGGAACAACGTTTGAAACCCTTTAAAAACTTTTAATAACTATATCAAAAATTATTGTTCTGAAGCCAACAACTGCTGAGTGGTCTACTCAAATTTGTTGAGCGAAACGACTTAAGTATTCTAACCATGCTTAACCTTTAGGCCGGTAAGTTTATTTAGAAAAACGCAATATGTAGGCTACACGGGAATGGAGCGGTCGAATAACCCAAACGAATGGGTTAAAAAAATTCGTACGCAGTTTTTATCATATTTAGCTCTAAAATTAAAGGATATAGAACGCGAAACAACGTTTGAAACCCTTTAAAAAGTTTTAATAACTATATCAAAAATTATTGTTCTGAAGCTAACTACTGCTGCGACGTATGCGGTATTTATCAGTTTTAACTCTAGAATTGAAAGACATAGAACGAGA
This sequence comes from Eurosta solidaginis, assembly GCF_040869045.1. NCBI lineage: Eukaryota > Metazoa > Arthropoda > Insecta > Diptera > Tephritidae > Eurosta > Eurosta solidaginis. Next base: position 82,860,976 of record NC_090322.1, read on the forward strand.
AACAACGTTTTAAACCCTTTCAAGACTTTTAATAACTATAACAAAAATTATTGTTCTGAAACCAACAACTGCTTAGTGTTCTACTCAAATTTGTTAAACAAAATGACTTAAGTATTCTAACCATGCTTAACCTTTAGGCCGGTAAGTTTATTTAGAAAAAACGCAATATGTAAGCTAACGAGGAAGGAGCCGTCGAGTAAAAAAACAAAATGGTTAAAAAAATTCGTATGCGGTATATATCAGTTTTAACTCTAGAATTAAAGGATATAAAACGAGAAACAACGTTTGAAACCCTTTAAAAACTTGTAGTAACTATATCAAAAATTATTGTTCTGAAGCTAACAACTGCTGAGTGAACTACTCAAATTTGTTAAGCAAAACAATTTAAGTATTCTAAACATGCTTAACCTTTAGGCCGGTAAGTATATTTAGAAAAACGCAATATGTAATCTAACGAGGAAGGAGCGGTCGAGTAACCCAAACGAATGGGTTAAAAAAATTCGTACGCAGATTTTATCATATTTAGCTCTAATATTAAAGGATATAGAACGAGAAACAACGTATGAAACCCTTTAAAAACTTTTAATAACTGAAGCTAACAACTGCTGAGTGATCTAAGGAAGGAGCGGTCGAGTAACCCAAACGAATGGCTTAAAAAATTCGTACGCAGTTTTTATCATATTTAGCTCTCATATTAAAGGATATAGAACGACAAACAATGTTTGAAACCCTTTAAAAACTTTTAATAACTATATCAAAAATTATTGTTCTGAAGCCAACAACTGCTGAGTGATCTACTCAAATTTGTTGAACGAAACAACTTAAGTATTCTAACCATGCTTAACCTTTAGGCCGGTAAGTTTATTTAGAAAAACGCAATATGTAGGCTACACGGGAATGGAGCGGTCGAGTAACCCTGTAAGCTTACGAGGAAGGAGCCGTCGAGTAAACAAAAGAAAATGGTTAAAAAAATTCGTACGCGGTATTTATCAGTTTTAACTCTAGAATTAAAGGATATATAACGAGTAACAACGTTTGAAACCATTTAAAAACTTTTAATAACTATATCAAAAATTATTGTTCTGAAGCCAACAACTGCTGAGTGATCTACTCTAATTTGTTAAACGAAACGACTTAAGTATTCTAACCGTGCTTAACCTTTAGGCCGGTAAGTTTATTTAGAAAAACGCAATATGTCAGCTAACGAGGAAGGAGCCGTCGAGTAAACAAAACAAAATGGTTAAAAAAATTCGTACGAGGTATTTATCAGATTTAACTCTAGAACTAAAGGATATTGAACGAGAAACAACGGTTGAAACCCTTTAAAAACTTTTAATAGCTATCTCAAAAATTATTGTTCTGAAGCAAACAACTGCTGAGTGATCTACTCAAATTTGTTAAACGAAACGACTTAAGTATTCTAACCATGCTTAACCTTTAGGCCGGTAAGTTTATTTAGAAAAACGCAATATGTAAGCTAACGAGGAAGGAGCCGTGGAGTAAACAAAACAAAATGGTTAAAAAAAAATCGTATGCGGTATTTATCAGTTTTAACTCTAGAATTAAAGGATATAGAACGAGAAACAACGTTTGAAACCCTTTAAAAACTTTTAATAACTATATCAAAAATTATTGTTCTGAAGCCAACAACTGCTGAGTGATCTACTCAAATTTGTTAAACGAAACGACTTAAGTATTCTAACCATGCTTAACCTTTAGGCCGGTAAGTTTATTTAGAAAAACGCAATATGTAAGCTAACGAGGAAGGAGCCGTGGAATAAATAAAACAAAATGGTTAAAAAAATTCGTATGCGGTATTTATCAGTTTTAACTCTAGAATTAAAGGATATAGAACGAGAAACAACGTTTGAAACCCTTTAAAAACTTTTAATAACTACATCAAAAATTATTGTTCTGAAGCCAAGAACTGCTGAGTGATCTACTCAAATTTGTTAAACGAAACGACTTAAGTATTCTAACCATGCTTAACCTTTAGGCCGGTAAGTTTATTTAGAAAAAGCAATATGTAAGCTAACGAGGGAGGAGCCGTCGAGTAAACAAAACAAAATGGTTAAAAAAATTCGTACGAGGTATTTATCAGATTTAACTCTAGAATTAAAGGATATAGAACGAGAAACAACGTATGAAACCCTTTAAAAACTTTTAATAACTGAAGCTAACAACTGCTGAGTGATCTAAGGAAGGAGCGGTCGAGTAACCCAAACGAATGGCTTAAAAAATTCGTACGCAGTTTTTATCATATTTAGCTCTCATATTAAAGGATATAGAACGACAAACAATGTTTGAAACCCTTTAAAAACTTTTAATAACTATATCAAAAATTATTGTTCTGAAGCCAACAACTGCTGAGTGATCTACTCAAATTTGTTAAACGAAACGACTTAAGTATTCTAACCATGCTTAACCTTTAGGCCGGTAAGTTTATTTAGAAAAACGCAATATATAGGCTACGCGGAGATGGAGCGGTCGCATAACCCAAACGAATGGGTTAAAAAAATTCGTACGCGGGATTTATCAGTTTTAACTCTAGAATTAAAGGATATAGAACGAGAAACAACGTTTGAAACTCTTTAAAAACTTTTAACAACTATATCAAAAATTATTGTTCTGAAGCCAACAACTGCTGAGTGATCTACTCAAATTTGTTGAACCAAACGACTTAAGTATTCTAACCATGCTTAACCTTTAGGCCGGTAAGTTTATTTAGAAAAAGCAATATGTAAGCTAACGAGGGAGGAGCCGTCGAGTAAACAAAACAAAATGGTTAAAAAAATTCGTACGCGGTATTTATCAGATTTAACTTTATAATTAAAGGATATAGAACTAGAAACAACGTTTGAAACCCTTTAAAAACTTTAAATAACTATATCAAAAATTATTGTTCTGAAGCCAACAACTACTGAGTGATCTACTCAAATTTGTTGAACGAAACGACTTAAGTATTCTAACCATGGTTAACCTTTAGGCCGGTAAGTTTATTTATAAAAACGCAATATGTAAGCTAGCGAGGAAGGAGCCGTCGAGTAAACAAAACTAAATGGTTAAAAAAATTCGTACGCGGTATTTATCAGATTTAACTCTAGAATTAAAGGATATATAACGAGAAACAACGTTTGAAACCTTTTAAAAACTTTTAATAACTATATCAAAAATTATTGTTCTGAAGCCAACAAGTGCTGAGTGATCTACTCAAATTTGTTGAACGAAACGACTTAAGTATTCTAACCATGCTTACCCTTTAGGCCGGTAAGTTTATTTAGAAAAATGCAATATGTAAGCTAACGAGGAAGGAGCCGTCGAGTAAACAAAAGAAAATGGTTAAAAAAATTCGTACGCGGTATTTATCAGATTTAACTCTATAATTAAAGGATATGGAACTAGAAACAACGTTTGAAACCCTTTAAAAACTTTAAATAACTATATCAAAAATTATTGTTCTGAAGCCAAAAACTGCTGAGTGATCTACTCAAATTTGTTGAACGAAACGACTTAAGTATTCTAACCATGCTTAACCTTTAGGCCGGTAAGTTTATTTAGAAAAACGCAATATGTAGGCTACACGGGAATGGAGCGGTCGAATAACCCAAACGAATGGGTTAAAAAAATTCGTACGCAGTTTTTATCATATTTAGCTCTAAAATTAAAGGATATAGAACGCGAAACAACGTTTGAAACCCTTTAAAAAGTTTTAATAACTATATCAAAAATTATTGTTCTGAAGCTAACTACTGCTGCGACGTATGCGGTATTTATCAGTTTTAAATCTAGAATTGAAGGACATAGAACGAGAAACCCTTTCAAAACTTTTAATAACTATAACAAAAATTATTGTTCTGAAGCCAACAACTGCTGAGTGATCTACTCAAATTTGTTAAACGAAATGACTTAAGTATTCTAACCATGCTTAACCTTTAGGCCGGTAAGTTTATTTAGAAAAACGCAATATGTAAGCTAACGAGGAAGGAGCCGTCGAGTAAATAAAACAAAATGGTTAAAAAAATTCGTATGCGGTATATATCAGTTTTAACTTTAGAATTAAAGGATATAGAACGAGAAACAACGTTTGAAACCCTTTAAAAACTTTTAGTAACTATATCAAAAATTATTGTTCTGAAGCTAACAACTGCTGAGTGAACTACTCAAATTTGTTAAGCAAAACAATTTAAGTATTCTAAACATGCTTAACCTTTAGGCCGGTAAGTATATTTAGAAAAACGCAATATGTAATCTAACGAGGAAGGAGCGGTCGAGTAACCCAAACGAATGGGTTAAAAAAATTCGTACGCAGATTTGATCATATTTAGCTCTAATATTAAAGGATATAGAACGAGAAACAACGTATGAAACCCTTTAAAAACTTTTAATAACTGAAGCTAACAACTGCTGAGTGATCTAAGGAAGGAGCGGTCGAGTAACCCAAACGAATGGCTTAAAAAATTCGTACGCAGTTTTTATCATATTTAGCTCTCATATTAAAGGATATAGAACGACAAACAATGTTTGAAACCCTTTAAAAACTTTTAATAACTATATCAAAAATTATTGTTCTGAAGCCAACAACTGCTGAGTGATCTACTCAAATTTGTTGAACGAAACAACTTAAGTATTCTAACCATGCTTAACCTTTAGGCCGGTAAGTTTATTTAGAAAAACGCAATATGTAGGCTACACGGGAATGGAGCGGTCGAGTAACCCTGTAAGCTTACGAGGAAGGAGCCGTCGAGTAAACAAAAGAAAATGGTTAAAAAAATTCGTACGCGGTATTTATCAGTTTTAACTCTAGAATTAAAGGATATATAACGAGTAACAACGTTTGAAACCATTTAAAAACTTTTAATAACTATATCAAAAATTATTGTTCTGAAGCCAACAACTGCTGAGTGATCTACTCTAATTTGTTAAACGAAACGACTTAAGTATTCTAACCGTGCTTAACCTTTAGGCCGGTAAGTTTATTTAGAAAAACGCAATATGTCAGCTAACGAGGAAGGAGCCGTCGAGTAAACAAAACAAAATGGTTAAAAAAATTCGTACGAGGTATTTATCAGATTTAACTCTAGAACTAAAGGATATTGAACGAGAAACAACGGTTGAAACCCTTTAAAAACTTTTAATAGCTATCTCAAAAATTATTGTTCTGAAGCCAACAACTGCTGAGTGATCTACTCAAATTTGTTAAACGAAACGACTTAAGTATTCTAACCATGCTTAACCTTTAGGCCGGTAAGTTTATTTAGAAAAACGCAATATGTAAGCTAACGAGGAAGGAGCCGTGGAGTAAACAAAACAAAATGGTTAAAAAAAAATCGTATGCGGTATTTATCAGTTTTAACTCTAGAATTAAAGGATATAGAACGAGAAACAACGTTTGAAACCCTTTAAAAACTTTTAATAACTATATCAAAAATTATTGTTCTGAAGCCAACAACTGCTGAGTGATCTACTCAAATTTGTTAAACGAAACGACTTAAGTATTCTAACCATGCTTAACCTTTAGGCCGGTAAGTTTATTTAGAAAAACGCAATATGTAAGCTAACGAGGAAGGAGCCGTGGAATAAATAAAACAAAATGGTTAAAAAAATTCGTATGCGGTATTTATCAGTTTTAACTCTAGAATTAAAGGATATAGAACGAGAAACAACGTTTGAAACCCTTTAAAAACTTTTAATAACTACATCAAAAATTATTGTTCTGAAGCCAAGAACTGCTGAGTGATCTACTCAAATTTGTTAAACGAAACGACTTAAGTATTCTAACCATGCTTAACCTTTAGGCCGGTAAGTTTATTTAGAAAAAGCAATATGTAAGCTAACGAGGGAGGAGCCGTCGAGTAAACAAAACAAAATGGTTAAAAAAATTCGTACGAGGTATTTATCAGATTTAACTCTAGAATTAAAGGATATAGAACGAGAAACAACGTATGAAACCCTTTAAAAACTTTTAATAACTGAAGCTAACAACTGCTGAGTGATCTAAGGAAGGAGCGGTCGAGTAACCCAAACGAATGGCTTAAAAAATTCGTACGCAGTTTTTATCATATTTAGCTCTCATATTAAAGGATATAGAACGACAAACAATGTTTGAAACCCTTTAAAAACTTTTAATAACTATATCAAAAATTATTGTTCTGAAGCCAACAACTGCTGAGTGATCTACTCAAATTTGTTAAACGAAACGACTTAAGTATTCTAACCATGCTTAACCTTTAGGCCGGTAAGTTTATTTAGAAAAACGCAATATATAGGCTACGCGGAGATGGAGCGGTCGCATAACCCAAACGAATGGGTTAAAAAAATTCGTACGCGGGATTTATCAGTTTTAACTCTAGAATTAAAGGATATAGAACGAGAAACAACGTTTGAAACTCTTTAAAAACTTTTAACAACTATATCAAAAATTATTGTTCTGAAGCCAACAACTGCTGAGTGATCTACTCAAATTTGTTGAACCAAACGACTTAAGTATTCTAACCATGCTTAACCTTTAGGCCGGTAAGTTTATTTAGAAAAAGCAATATGTAAGCTAACGAGGGAGGAGCCGTCGAGTAAACAAAACAAAATGGTTAAAAAAATTCGTACGCGGTATTTATCAGATTTAACTTTATAATTAAAGGATATAGAACTAGAAACAACGTTTGAAACCCTTTAAAAACTTTAAATAACTATATCAAAAATTATTGTTCTGAAGCCAACAACTACTGAGTGATCTACTCAAATTTGTTGAACGAAACGACTTAAGTATTCTAACCATGGTTAACCTTTAGGCCGGTAAGTTTATTTATAAAAACGCAATATGTAAGCTAGCGAGGAAGGAGCCGTCGAGTAAACAAAACTAAATGGTTAAAAAAATTCGTACGCGGTATTTATCAGATTTAACTCTAGAATTAAAGGATATATAACGAGAAACAACGTTTGAAACCTTTTAAAAACTTTTAATAACTATATCAAAAATTATTGTTCTGAAGCCAACAAGTGCTGAGTGATCTACTCAAATTTGTTGAACGAAACGACTTAAGTATTCTAACCATGCTTACCCTTTAGGCCGGTAAGTTTATTTAGAAAAATGCAATATGTAAGCTAACGAGGAAGGAGCCGTCGAGTAAACAAAAGAAAATGGTTAAAAAAATTCGTACGCGGTATTTATCAGATTTAACTCTATAATTAAAGGATATGGAACTAGAAACAACGTTTGAAACCCTTTAAAAACTTTAAATAACTATATCAAAAATTATTGTTCTGAAGCCAAAAACTGCTGAGTGATCTACTCAAATTTGTTGAACGAAACGACTTAAGTATTCTAACCATGCTTAACCTTTAGGCCGGTAAGTTTATTTAGAAAAACGCAATATGTAGGCTACACGGGAATGGAGCGGTCGAATAACCCAAACGAATGGGTTAAAAAAATTCGTACGCAGTTTTTATCATATTTAGCTCTAAAATTAAAGGATATAGAACGCGAAACAACGTTTGAAACCCTTTAAAAAGTTTTAATAACTATATCAAAAATTATTGTTCTGAAGCTAACTACTGCTGCGACGTATGCGGTATTTATCAGTTTTAAATCTAGAATTGAAGGACATAGAACGAGAAACCCTTTCAAAACTTTTAATAACTATAACAAAAATTATTGTTCTGAAGCCAACAACTGCTGAGTGATCTACTCAAATTTGTTAAACGAAATGACTTAAGTATTCTAACCATGCTTAACCTTTAGGCCGGTAAGTTTATTTAGAAAAACGCAATATGTAAGCTAACGAGGAAGGAGCCGTCGAGTAAATAAAACAAAATGGTTAAAAAAATTCGTATGCGGTATATATCAGTTTTAACTTTAGAATTAAAGGATATAGAACGAGAAACAACGTTTGAAACCCTTTAAAAACTTTTAGTAACTATATCAAAAATTATTGTTCTGAAGCTAACAACTGCTGAGTGAACTACTCAAATTTGTTGAGCAAAACGACTTAAGTATTCTAACCATGCTTAACCTTTAGGCCGGTAAGTATATTTAGAAAAACGCAATATGTAAGCTAACGAGGAAGGAGCGGTCGAGTAACCCAAACGAATGGGTTAAAAAAATTCGTACGCAGTTTTTATCATATTTAGCTCTAATATTAAAGGGTATAGAACGAGAAACAACGAATGAAACCCTTTAAAAACTTTTAATAACTGAAGCTAACAACTGCTGAGTGATCTAAGGAAGGAGCGGTCGAGTAACCCAAACGAATGGCTTAAAAAATTCGTACGCAGTTTTTATCATATTTAGCTCTCATATTAAAGGATATAGAACGAGAAACAACGTTTGAAACCCTTTAAAAACTTTTAATAACTATATCAAAAATTATTGTTCTGAAGCCAACAACTGCTGAGTGATCTACTCAAATTTGTTAAACGAAACGACTTAAGTATTCAAACCATGCTTAACCTTTAGGCCGGTTAGTTTATTTAGAAAAACGCAATATGTAAGCTAACGAGGAAGGAGCCGTGGAATAAACAAAACAAAATGGTTAAAAAAAAATTCGTATGCGGTATTTATCAGTTTTAACTCTAGAATTAAAGGATATAGAACGAGAAACAACGTTTGAAACCCTATAAAAACTTTTAATAACTATATCAAAAATTATTGTTCTGAAGCCAACAACTGCTGAGTGATCTACTCAAATTTGTTGATCGAAACGACTTAAGTATTCTAACCATGCTTAACCTTTAGGCCGGTAAGTTTATTTAGAAAAACGCAATAAGTAAGCTAACGAGGAAGGAGCCGTCGAGTAAACAAAACAAAATGGTTAAAAAAATTCGTACGCGGTATTTATCAGATTTAACTCTAGAATTAAAGGATATAGAATAAAAACAACGTTTCAAACCCTTTAAAAACTTTAAATAACTATATCAAAAATTATTGTTCTGAAGCCAACAACTACTGAGTGATCTACTCAAATTTGTTGAACGAAACGACTTAAGTATTCTAATCATGCTTAACCTTTAGGCCGTTAAGTTTATTTAGAAAAACGCAATATGTAAGCTAACGAGGAAGGAACCGTCGAGTAAAGAAAACAAAATGGTTAAAAAAATTCGTGCGCGGTATTTATCAGATTTAACTCTAGAAGTAAAGGATATAGAACGAGAAACAACGTTTGAAACCCTTTAAAAACTTTTAATAACTATATCAAAAATTATTGTTCTGAAGCCAACAACTGCTGAGGGGTCCACTCAAATTTGTTGAACGAAACGACTTAAGTATTCTAACCATGCTTAACCTTTAGGCCGGTAAGTTTATTTAGAAAAACGCAATATGTAGGCTACACGGGAATGGAGCGGTCGAATAACCCAAACGAATGGGTTAAAAAAAATCGTACGCAGTTTTATTCATATTTAGCTCTAAAATTAAAGGATATAGAACGCGAAACAACGTTTGAAACCCTTTAAAAAGTTTTAATAACTATATCAAAAATTATTGTTCTGAAGCTAACTACTGCTGCGACGTATGCGGTATTTATCAGTTTTAACTCTAGAATTGAAGGACATAGAACGAGAAACAACGTTTGAAAAACTTTCAAAACTTTTAATAACTATAACAAAAATTATTGTTCTGAAGCCAACAAATGCTGAGTGTTCTACTCAAATTTGTTAAACGAAATGACTTAAGTATTCTAACCATGCTTAACCTTTAGGCCGGTAAGTTTATTTAGAAAAACGCAATATGTAAGCTAACGAGGAAGGAGCGGTCGAGTAACCCAAACGAATGGGTTAAAAAAATTCGTACGCAGTTTTTATCATATTTAGCTCTAATATTAAAGGGTATAGAACGAGAAACAACGAATGAAACCCTTTAAAAACTTTTAATAACTGAAGCTAACAACTGCTGTGTGATCTAAGGAAGGAGCGGTCGAGTAACCCAAACGAATGGCTTAAAAAATTCGTACGCAGTTTTTATCATATTTAGCTCTCATATTAAAGGATATAGAACGAGAAACAACGTTTGAAACCCTTTAAAAACTTTTAATAACTATATCAAAAATTATTGTTCTGAAGCCAACAACTGCTGAGTGATCTACTCAAATTTGTTAAACGAAACGACTTAAGTATTCAAACCATGCTTAACCTTTAGGCCGGTTAGTTTATTTAGAAAAACGCAATATGTAAGCTAACGAGGAAGGAGCCGTGGAATAAACAAAACAAAATGGTTAAAAAAAAATTCGTATGCGGTATTTATCAGTTTTAACTCTAGAATTAAAGGATATAGAACGAGAAACAACGTTTGAAACCCTATAAAAACTTTTAATAACTATTTCAAAAATTATTGTTCTGAAGCCAACAACTGCTGAGTGATCTACTCAAATTTGTTGATCGAAACGACTTAAGTATTCTAACCATGCTTAACCTTTAGGCCGGTAAGTTTATTTAGAAAAACGCAATATGTAAGCTAACGAGGAAGGAGCCGTCGAGTAAACAAAACAAAATGGTTAAAAAAATTCGTACGCGGTATTTATCAGATTTAACTCTAGAATTAAAGGATATAGAATAAAAACAACGTTTCAAACCCTTTAAAAACTTTAAATAACTATATCAAAAATTATTGTTCTGAAGCCAACAACTACTGAGTGATCTACTCAAATTTGTTGAACGAAACGACTTAAGTATTCTAATCATGCTTAACCTTTAGGCCGTTAAGTTTATTTAGAAAAACGCAATATGTAAGCTAACGAGGAAGGAACCGTCGAGTAAAGAAAACAAAATGGTTAAAAAAATTCGTACGCGGTATTTATCAGATTTAACTCTAGAAGTAAAGGATATAGAACGAGAAACAACGTTTGAAACCCTTTAAAAACTTTTAATAACTATATCAAAAATTATTGTTCTGAAGCCAACAACTGCTGAGGGGTCCACTCAAATTTGTTGAACGAAACGACTTAAGTATTCTAACCATGCTTAACCTTTAGGCCGGTAAGTTTATTTAGAAAAACGCAATATGTAGGCTACACGGGAATGGAGCGGTCGAATAACCCAAACGAATGGGTTAAAAAAAATCGTACGCAGTTTTATTCATATTTAGCTCTAAAATTAAAGGATATAGAACGCGAAACAACGTTTGAAACCCTTTAAAAAGTTTTAATAACTATATCAAAAATTATTGTTCTGAAGCTAACTACTGCTGCGACGTATGCGGTATTTATCAGTTTTAACTCTAGAATTGAAGGACATAGAACGAGAAACAACGTTTGAAACCCTTTCAAAACTTTTAATAACTATAACAAAAATTATTGTTCTGAAGCCAATAAATGCTGAGTGTTCTACTCAAATTTGTTAAACGAAATGACTTAAGTATTCTAACCATGCTTAACCTTTAGGCCGGTAAGTTTATTTAGAAAAACGCAATATGTAAGCTAACGAGGAAGGAGCCGTCGAGTAAACAAAACAAAATGGTTAAAAAATTCGTATGCGGTATATATCAGTTTTAACTCTAGAATTAAAGGATATAGAACGAGAAACAACGTTTGAAACCCTTTAAAAATTTTTAATAACTATATCAAAAATTATTGTTCTGAAGCCAACAACTGCTGAGTGATCTACTCAAATTTGTTAAACGAAACGACTTAAGTATTCAAACCATGCTTAACCTTTAGGCCGGTAAGTTTATTTAGAAAAACGCAATATGTAAGCTAACGAGGAAGGAGCCGTCGAGTAAACAAAACAAAATGGTTAAAAAATTCGTATGCGGTATATATCAGTTTTAACTCTAGAATTAAAGGATATAGAACGAGAAACAACGTTTGAAACCCTTTAAAAATTTGTAGTAACTATATCAAAAATTATTGTTCTGAAGCTAACAACTGCTGAGTGAACTACTCAAATTTGTTAAGCAAAACGACTTAAGTATTCTAAACATGCTTAACCTTTAGGCCGGTAAGTATATTTAGAAAAACGCAATATGTAATCTAACGAGGAAGGAGCGGTCGAGTAACCCAAACGAATGGGTTAAAAAAATTCGTACGCAGTTTTTATCATATTTAGCTCTAATATTAAAGGATATAGAACGAGAAACAACGTATGAAACCCTTTAAAAACTTTTAATAACTGAACCTAACAACTGCTGAGTGATCTAAGGAAGGAGCAGTCGAGTAACCCAAACGAATGGCTTAAAAAATTCGTACGCAATTTTTATCATATTTAGCTCTCATATTAAAGGATATAGAACGACAAATAACGTTTGAAACCCTTTAAAAACTTTTAATAACTATATCAAAAATTATTGTTCTGAAGCCAACAACTGCTGATTGATCTACTCAAATTTGTTAAACGAAACGACTTAAGTATTCTAACCATGCTTAACCTTTAGGCCGGTAAGTTTATTTAGAAAAACGCAATATATAGTCTACGCGGAGATGGAGCGGTCGCGTAACCCAAACGAATGGGTTAAAAAAATTCGTACGCAGGATTTATCAGTTTTAACTCTAGAATTAAAGTATATAGAACGAGAAACAACATTTGAAACCCTTTAAAAACTTTTAATAACTATATCAAAAATTATTGTTCTGAAGCCAACAACTGCTGAGTGATCTACTCAAATTTGTTGAACGAAACGACTTAAGTATTCTAACCATGCTTAACCTTTAGGCCGGTAAGTTTATTTAGAAAAACGCAATATGTAAGCTAACGAGGAAGGAGCCGTCGTGTAAACAAAACAAAATGGTTAAAAAAAATCGTACGCGGTATTTATCAGTTTTAACTCTAGAATTAAAGGATATAGAACGAGAAACAACGTTTGAAACCCTTTAAAAACTTTTAATAACTATATCAAAAATTATTGTTCTGAAGCCAACAACTGCTGATTGATCTACTCAAATTTGTTAAACGAAACGACTTATGTATTCTAACCATGCTTAACCTTTAGGCCGGTAAGTTTATTTAGAAAAACGCAATATATAGTCTACGCGGAGATGAGCGGTCGCGTAACCCAAACGAATGGGTTAAAAAAATTCGTACGCGGGATTTATCAGTTTTAACTCTAGAATTAAAGGATATAGAACGAGAAACAACGTTTGAAACCCTTTAAAAACTTTTAATAACTACATCAAAAATTATTGTTCTGAAGCCAACAACTGCTGAGTGATCTACTCAAATTTGTTGAACGAAACCACCTAAGTATTCTAACCATGCTTAACCTTTAGGCCGGTAAGTTTATTTAGAAAAACGCAATATGTAAGCTAACGTGGAAGGAGCCGTCGAGTAAACAAAACAAAATGGTTAAAAAAATTCGTACGCGGTATTTATCAGATTTAACTCTAGAATTAAAGGATATAGAACGAGAAACAACGTTTGAAACCCTTTAAAAACTTTTAATAACTATATCAAAAATTATTGTTCTGAAGCCAAAAACTGCTGATTGATCTACTCAAATTTGTGGAACGAAACGACTTAAGTATTCTAACCATGCTTACCCTTTAGGCCGGTAAGTTTATTTAGAAAAATGCAATATGTAAGCTAACGAGGAAGGAGCCGTCGAGTAAACAAAACAAAATGGTTAAAAAAATTCGTACGCGGTATTTATCAGATTTAACTCTAGAATTAAAGGATATAGAACTAAAAACAACGTTTGAAACCCTTTAACAACTTTAAATAACTATATCAAAAATTATTGTTCTGAAGCCAACAACTGCTGAGTGATCTACTCAAATTTGTTGAACGAAACGACTTAAGTATTCTAACCATGCTTAACCTTTAGGCCAGTAAGTTTATTTAGAAAAACGCAATATGTAAACTAACGAGGAAGGAGCCGTCGAGTAAAGAAAACAAAATGGTTAAAAAAATTCGTACGCGGTATTTATCAGATTTAACTCTAGAATTAAAGTATATAGAACGAGAAACAACGTTTGAAACCCTTTAAAAACTTTTAATAACTATATCAAAAATTATTGTTCTGAAGCCAACAACTGCTGAGTGATCTACTCAAATTTGTTGAACGAAACGACTTAAGTATTCTAACCATGCTTAACCTTTAGGCCGGTAAGTTTATTTAGAAAAACGCAATATGTAAGCTAACGAGGAAGGAGCCGTCGTGTAAACAAAACAAAATGGTTAAAAAAAATCGTACGCGGTATTTATCAGTTTTAGCTCTAGAATTAAAGGATATAGAACGAGAAAAAACGTTTGAAACCCTTTAAAAACTTTTAATAACTATATCAAAAATTGTTGTTCTGAAGCCAACCACTGCTGACTGATCTACTCAAATTTTTTAAACGAAACGACTTAAGTATTCTTACCATGCTTAACCTTTAGGCCGGTAAGTTTATTTAGAAAAATGCAATATGTAAGCTAACGAGGAAGGAGCCGTCGAGTAAAGAAAACAAAATGGTTAAAAAAATTCGTACGCGGTATTTATCAGATTTAACTCTAGAATTGAAGGATATTGAACGAGAAACAATGTTTGAAACCATTTAAAAACTTTCAATAACTATATCAAAAATTATTGTTCTGAAGCCAACAACTGCTGAGTGATCTACTCTAATTTGTTAAACGAAACGACTTAAGTATTCTAACCATGCTTAACCTTTAGGCCGGTAAGTTTATTTAGAAAAACGCAATATGTCAGCTAACGAGGACGGAGCCGTCGAGTAAACAAAACAAAATGGTTAAAAAAAATTCGTACGAGGTATTTATCAGATTTAACTCTAGAATTAAAGGATATAGAACGAGAAACAATGTTTGAAACCCTTTAAAAACTTTTAATAGCTATATCAAAAATTATTGTTCTGAAGCCAACAACTGCTGAGTGATCTACTCAAATTTGTTAAACGAAACGACTTAAGTATTCTAACCATGCTTAACCTTTAGGCCGGTAAGTTTATTTAGAAAAACGCAATATGTAAGCTAACGAGGAAGGAGCCGTGGAATAACCAAAACAAAATGGTTAAAAAAAATTCGTATGCGGTATTTATCAGTTTTAACTCTAGAATTAAAGGATATAGAACGAGAAACAGCGGTTGAAACCCTTTAAAAACTTTTAATAACTATCTCTAAAATTATTGTTCTGAAGCCAACAACTGCTGAGTGATCTACTCAAATTTGTTGAACGAAACGACTTAAGTATTCTAACCATGCTTAACCTTTAGGCCAGTAAGTTTATTTAGAAAAACGCAATATGTAAGCTAACGAGGAAGGAGCCGTCGAGTAAAGAAAACAAAATGGTTAAAAAAATTCGTACGCGGAATTTATCAGATTTAACTCTAGAATTAAAGTATATAGAACGAGAAACAACGTTTGAAACCCTTTAAAAACTTTTAATAACTATATCAAAAATTATTGTTCTGAAGCCAACAACTGCTGAGTGATCTACTCAAATTTGTTGAACGAAACGACTTAAGTATTCTAACCATGCTTAACCTTTAGGCCGGTAAGTTTATTTAGAAAAACGCAATATGTAAGCTAACGAGGAAGGAGCCGTCGAGTAAACAAAACAAAATGGTTAAAAAAATTCGTACGCGGTATTTATCAGTTTTAGCTCTAGAATTAAAGGATATAGAACGAGAAAAAACGTTTGAAACCCTTTAAAAACTTTTAATAACTATATCAAAAATTATTGTTCTGAAGCCAACAACTGCTGAGTGATCTACTCAAATTTGTTGGACGAAACGACTTAAGTATTCTAACCATGCTTAACCTTTAGGCCGGTAAATTTATTTAGAAAAACGCAATATGTAGGCTAACGAGGAAGGAGCCGACGAATAAAGAAAACAAAATGGTTAAAAAAACTCGTACGCGGTATTTATCAGATTTAACTCTAGAATTAAAGGATATAGAACTAGAAACAACGTTTGAAACCCTTTAACAACTTTAAATAACTATATCAAAAATTGTTGTTCTGAAGCCAACAACTGCCGAGTGATCTACTCAAATTTGTTGAACGAAACGACTTAAGTATTCTAACCATGCTTAACCTTTAGGCCGGTAAGTTTATTTAGAAAAATGCAATATGTAAGCTAACGAGGAAGGAGCCGTCGAGTAAAGAAAACAAAATTGTTAAAAAAATTCGTACGCGGTATTTATCAGATTTAACTCTAGAATTAAAGGATATAGAACTAGAAACAACGTTTGAAACCCTTTAACAACTTTAAATAACTATATCAAATATTGTTGTTCTGAAGCCAACAACTGCTGAGTGATCTACTCAAATTTGTTAAACGAAACGACTAAAGTATTCTAATCATGCTTAACCTTTAGGCCGGTAAGTTTATTTAGAAAAATGCAATATGTAAGCTAACGAGGAAGGAGCCGTCGAGTAAAGAAAACAAAATGGTTAAACAAATTCGTACGCGGTATCTATCAGATTTAACTCTAGAATTAAAGGATATTGAACGAGAAACAACGTTTGAAACCATTTAAAAATTTTTAATAACTATATCAAAAATTATTGTTCTGAAGCCAAAAACTGCTGAGTGATCTACTCTAATTTGTTAAACGAATGTATTCTAACCATGCTTAACCTTTAGGCCGGTAAGTTTATTTAGAAAAACGCAATATATAGGCTACGCGGAGATGGAGCGGTCGCGTAACCCAAACGAATGGGTTAAAAAAATTCGTACGCGGGATTTATCAGTTTTAACTCTAGAATTAAAGGATATAGAACGAGAAACAACGTTTGAAACCCTTTAAAAACTTTTAATAACTATATCAAAAATTATTGTTCTGAAGCCAACAACTGCTGAGTGATCTACTCAAATTTGTTGAACGAAATGACTTAAGTATTCTAACCATGCTTAACCTTTAGGCCGGTAAGTTTATTTAGAAAAACGCAATATGTAAACTAACGAGGAAGGAGCCGTCGAGTAAACAAAACAAAACGGTTAAAAAAATTCGTACGCGGTATTTATCAGATTTAACTCTAGAATTAAAGGATATAGAACTAGAAACAACGTTTGGGACCCTTTAAAAACTTTAAATAACTATATCAAAAATTATTGTTCTGAAACCAACAACTATTGAGTGATCTACTCAAATTTGTTGAACGAAACGACTTAAGTATTCTAACCATGCTTAACCTTTAGGCCGGTAAGTTTATTTAGAAAAACGCAACATGTAAGCTAACGAGGAAGGAGCCGTCGAGTAAACAAAACTAAATGGTTAAAAAAATTCGTACGCGGTATTTATCAGATTTAACTCTAGAATTAAAGGATATAGAACGAGAAACAACGTTTGAAACCCTTTAAAAACTTTTAATAACTATATCAAAAATTATTGTTCTGAAGCCAACAACTGCTGAGTGATCTACTGAAATTTGTTGGACGAAACGACTTAAGTATTCTAACCATGCTTACCCTTTAGGCCGGTAAGTTTATTTAGAAAAATGCAATATGTAAGCTAACGAGGAAGGAGCCGTCGAGTAAACAAAACAAAATGGTTAAAAAAATTCGTACGCGGTATTTATCAGATTTAACTCTAGAATTAAAGGATATAGAACTAGAAACAACATTTGAAATCCTTTAAAAACTTTAAATAACTATATCAAAAATTATTGTTCTGAAGCCAACAACTGCTGAGTGATCTATTCAAATTTGTTGAACGAAACGACTTAAGTATTCTAACCATGCTTAACCTTTAGGCCGGTAAGTTTATTTAGAAAAACGCAATATGTAGGCTACACGGGAATGGAGCGGTCGAATAACCCAAACGAATGGGTTAAAAAAATTCGTACGCAGTTTTTATCATATTTAGCTCTAAAATTAAAGGATATAGAACGCGAAACAACGTTTGAAACCCTTTAAAAAGTTTTAATAACTATATCAAAAATTATTGTTCTGAAGATAACTACTGCTGCGACGTATGCGGTATTTATCAGTTTTAACTCTAGAATTGAAGGACATAGAACGAGAAACAACGTTTGAAACCCTTTCAAAACTTTTAATAACTATAACAAAAATTATTGTTCTGAAGCCAACAACTGCTGAGTGATCTACTCAAATTTTTTAAACGAAATGACTTAAGTATTCTAACCATGCTTAACCTTTAGGCCGGTAAGTTTATTTAGAAAAACGCAATATGTAAGCTAACGAGGAAGGAGCGGTCGAGTAACCCAAACGAATGGGTTAAAAAAATTCGTACGCAGTTTTTATCATATTTAGCTCTAATATTAAAGGATATAGAACGAGAAACAATGTATGAAACCCTTTAAAAACTTTTAATAACTGAAGCTAACAACTGCTGAGTGATCTAAGGAAGGAGCGGTCGAGTAACCCAAACGAATGGCTTAAAAAATTCGTACGCAGACGGTGGAATAAACAAAACAAAATGGTTAAAAAAAATTTGTATGCGGTATTTATCAGTTTTTACTCTAGAATTAAAGGATATAGAACGAGAAACAACGTTTGAAACCCTTTAAAAACTTTTAATAACTACATCAAAAATTATTGTTCTGAAGCCAACAACTGCTGAGTTATCTACTCAAATTTGTTAAACGAAACGACTTAAGTATTCTAACCATGCTTATCTTTTAGGCCGGTAAGTTTATTTAGAAAAACGCAATATATAGGCTACGCGGAGATGGAGCGGTCGCGTAACCAACGAATGGGTTAAAAAAATTCGTACGCGGGATTTATCAGTTTTAACTCTAGAATTAAAGGATATAGAACGAGAAACAACGTTTGAAACCCTTTAAAACTTTTAATAACTATATCAAAAATTATTGTTCTGAAGCCAACAACTGCTGAGTGATCTACCCAAATTTGTTGAACGAAACGACTTAAGTATTCTAACCATGCTTACCCTTTAGGCCGGTAAGTATATTTAGAAAAATGCAATATGTAAGCTAACGAGGAAGGAGCCGTCGAGTAAACAAAACAAAATCGTTAAAAAAAATTCGTACGCGGTATTTATCAGATTTAACTCTAGAATTAAAGGATATAGAACTAGAAACAACGTTTGAAACCCTTTAATAACTTTAAATAACTATATCAAAAATTATTATTTTGAAGCCAACAACTGCTGAGTGATCTACTCAAATTTGTTGAACGAAACGACTTAAGTATTCTAACCATGCTTAACCTTTAGGCCAGTAAGTTTATTTAGAAAAATGCAATATGTAAGCTAACGAGGAAGGAGCCGTCGAGTAAAGAAAACGAAATGGTTAAAAAAATTCGTACGCGGTATTTATCAGATCTAACTCTCGAATTAAAGTATATAGAACGAGAAACAAAGTTTGAAACCCTTTAAAAACTTTTAATAACTATATCAAAAATTATTGTTCTGAAGCCAACAACTGCTGAGTGATCTACTCAAATTTGTTGAACGAAACGACTTAAGTATTCTAACCATGCTTAACCTTTAGGCCGGTAAGTTTATTTAGAAAAACGCAATATGTAAGCTAACGAGGAAGGAGCCGTGGAATAACCAAAACAAAATGGTTAAAAAAAATTCGTATGCGGTATTTATCAGTTTTAACTCTAGAATTAAAGGATATAGAACGAGAAACAGCGGTTGAAACCCTTTAAAAACTTTTAATAACTATCTCAAAAATTATTGTTCTGAAGCCAACAACTGCTGAGTGATCTACTCAAATTTGTTGAACGAAACGACTTAAGTATTCTAACCATGCTTAACCTTTAGGCCAGTAAGTTTATTAAAAAAACGCAATATGTAAGCTAACGAGGAAGGAGCCGTCGAGTAAAGAAAACAAAATGGTTAAAAAAATTCGTACGCGGAATTTATCAGATTTAACTCTAGAATTAAAGTATATAGAACGAGAATCAACGTTGGAAACCCTTTAAAAACTTTTAATAACTATATCAAAAATTATTGATCTGAAGCCAACAACTGCTGAGTGATCTACTCAAATTTGTTGAACGAAACGACTTAAGTATTCTAACCATGCTTAACCTTTAGGCCGGTAAGTTTATTTAGAAAAACGCAATATGTAAGCTAACGAGGAAGGAGCCGTCGAGTAAACAAAACAAAATGGTTAAAAAAATTCGTACGCGGTATTTATCAGTTTTAGCTTTAGAATGAAAGGATATAGAACGAGAAAAAACGTTTGAAACCCTTTAAAAACTTTTAATAACTATATCAAAAATTATTGTTCTGAAGCCAACAACTGCTGAGTGATCTACTCAAATTTGTTGGACGAAACGACTTAAGTATTCTAACCATGCTTAACCTTTAGGCCGGTAAATTTATTTAGAAAAACGCAATATGTAGGCTAACGAGGAAGGAGCCGACGAGTAAAGAAAACAAAATGGTTAAAAAAACTCGTACGCGGTATTTATCAGATTTAACTCTAGAATTAAAGGATATAGAACTAGAAACAACGTTTGAAACCCTTTAACAACTTTAAATAACTATATCAAAAATTGTTGTTCTGAAGTCAACAACTGCTGAGTGATCTACTCAAATTTGTTGAACGAAACGACTTAAGTATTCTAACCATGCTTAACCTTTAGGCCGGTAAGTTTATTTAGAAAAATGCAATATGTAAGCTAACGAGGAAGGAGCCGTCGAGTAAAGAAAACAAAATTGTTAAAAAAATTCGTACGCGGTATTTATCAGATTTAACTCTAGAATTAAAGGATATAGAACTAGAAACAACGTTTGAAACCCTTTAACAACTTTAAATAACTATATCAAATATTGTTGTTCTGAAGCCAACAACTGCTGAGTGATCTACTCAAATTTGTTAAACGAAACGACTAAAGTATTCTAACCATGCTTAACCTTTAGGCCGGTAAGTTTATTTAGAAAAATGCAATATGTAAGCTAACGAGGAAGGAGCCGTCGAGTAAAGAAAACAAAATGGTTAAACAAATTCGTACGCGGTATCTATCAGATTTAACTCTAGAATTAAAGGATATTGAACGAGAAACAACGTTTGAAACCATTTAAAAATTTTTAATAACTATATCAAAAATTATTGTTCTGAAGCCAAAAACTGCTGAGTGATCTACTCTAATTTGTTAAACGAATGTATTCTAACCATGCTTAACCTTTAGGCCGGTAAGTTTATTAAGAAAAACGCAATATGTCAGCTAACGAGGACGGAGCCGTCGAGTAAACAAAACAAAATGGTTAAAAAAAATTCGTACGAGGTATTTATCAGATTTAACTCTAGAATTAAAGGATATAGAACGAGAAACAACGTTTGAAACCCTTTAAAAACTTTTAATAACTATATCAAAAATTATTGTTCTGAAGCCAACAACTGCTGAGTGATCTACTCAAATTTGTTAAACGAAACGACTTAAGTATTCTAACCATGCTTAACCTTTAGGCCGGTAAGTTTATTTAGAAAAACGCAATATGTAAGCTAACGAGGAAGGAGCCGTGGAATAACCAAAACAAAATGGTTAAAAAAAATTCGTATGCGGTATTTATCAGTTTTAACTCTAGAATTAAAGGATATAGAACGAGAAACAACGTTTGAAACCCTTTAAAAACTTTTAATAACTATATCAAAAATTATTGTTCTGAAGCCAACAACTGCTGAGTGATCTACTCTAATTTGTTAAACGAATGTATTCTAACCATGCTTAACCTTTAGGCCGGTAAGTTTATTTAGAAAAACGCAATATGTAAGCTAACGAGGAAGGAGCCGTGGAATAACCAAAACAAAATGGTTAAAAAAAATTCGTATGCGGTATTTATCAGTTTTAACTCTAGAATTAAAGGATATAGAACGAGAAACAACGTTTGAAACCCTTTAAAAACTTTTAATAACTATATCAAAAATTATTGTTCTGAAGCCAACAACTGCTGAGTGATCTACTCAAATTTGTTAAACGAAACGACTTAAGTATTCTAACCATGCTTAACCTTTAGGCCGGTAATTTTATTTAGAAAAACGCAATATGTAAGCTAACAAGGAAGGAGCCGTGGAATAAACAAAACAAAATATTTAAAAAAAAATCGTATGCGGTATTTATCAGTTTTAACACTAGAACTAAAGGACATAGAACGAGAAACAACGTTTGAAACCCTTTAAAAACTTTTAATAACTACATCAAAAATTATTGTTCTGAAGCCAACAACTGCTGAGTGATCTACTCAAATTTGTTAAACGAAGCGACTTAAGTATTCTAAACATGCTTAACCTTTAGGCCGGTAAGTTTATTTAGAAAAACGCAATATATAGGCTACGCGGAGATGAAGCGGTCGCGTAACCCAAACGAATGGGTTAAAAAAATTCGTACGCGGGATTTATCAGTTTTAACTCTAGAATTAAAGGATATAGAACGAGAAACAACGTTTGAAACCCTTTAAAAACTTTTAATAACTATATCAAAAATTATTGTTCTGAAGCCAACAACTGCTGAGTGATCTACTCAAATCTGTTGAACGAAATGACTTAAGTATTCTAACCATGCTTAACCTTTAGGCCGGTAAGTTTATTTAGAAAAACGCAATATGTAAGCTAACGAGGAAGGAGCCGTCGAATTAACAAAACAAAATGGTTAAAAAAATTCGTACGCGGTATTTATCAGATTCAACTCTAGAATTAAAGGATATAGAACTAGAAACAACGTTTGAAACCCTTTAACAACTTTAAATAACTATATCAAAAATTGTTGCTGTGAAGCCAACAACTGCTGAGTGATCTACTCTTATTTGTTAAAGGAAACGACTTAAGTATTCTTACCATGCTTAACCTTTAGGCCGGTAAGTTTATTTAGAAAAACGCAATATGTAAGCTAACGAGGAAGGAGCCGTCGAATTAACAAAACAAAATGGTTAAAAAAATTCGTACGCGGTATTTATCAGATTTAACTCGAGAATTAAAGGATATAGAACTAGAAACAACGTTTGAAACCCTTTAAAAACTTTAAATAACTATATCAAAAATTATTGTTCTGAAGCCAACAACTGCTGAGTGATCTACTCAAATTTGTTGAACGAAACGACTTAAGTATTCTAACCATGCTTAACCTTTAGGCCGGTAAGTTTATTTAGAATAACGCAATATGTAGGCTACACGGGAATGGAGCGGTCGAGTAACCCTGTAAGCTAACGAGTAAGGAGCCGTCGAGTAAACAAAACAAAATGGCTAAAAAAAATTCGTACGCGGTATTTATCAGATTTAACTCTAGAATTAAAGGATATAGAACTAGAAACAACGTTTGAAACCCTTTAACAACTTTAAATAACTATATCAAAAATTGTTGTTCTGAAGCCAACAACTGCTGAGTGATCTACTCAAATTTGTTGAACGAAACGACTTAAGTATTCTAACCATGCTTAACCTTTAGGCCGGTAAGTTTATTTAGAAAAACGCAATATGTAAGCTAACGAGGAAGGAGCCGTCGAGTAAACAAAACAAAATCGTTAAAAAAATTCGTACGCGGTATTTATCAGATTTAACTCTAGAATTAAAGGATATAGAACTAGAAACAACGTTTGAAACCCTTTAACTACTTTAAATAACTATATCAAAAATTTTTGTTCTGAAGCCAACAACTGCTGAGTGATCTACTCAAATTTGTTGAACGAAACGACTTAAGTATTCTAACCATGCTTAACCTTTAGGCCGGTAAGTTTATTTAGAGAAACGCAATATGTAAGCTAACGAGGAAAGAGCCGTCGAGTAAACAAAACAAAATGGTTTAAAAAATTCGTACGCGGTATTTATCGGTTTTAACTCTAGAATTAAAGGATATATAACGAGAAACAACGTTTGAAACCCTTTAACAACTTTAAATAACTATATCAAAAATTGGTGTTCTGAAGCCAACAACTGCTGAGTGATCTAATCAAATTTGTTGAACGAAACGACTTAAGTATTCTAACCATGCTTAACCTTTAGGCCGGAAAGTTTATTTAGAAAAACGCAATATGTAAGCTAACGAGGAAGGAGCCGTCGAGTAAAGAAAACAAAATGGTTAAAAAAATTCGTACGCGGTATTTATCAGATTTAACTCTAGAATTAAAGGATATAGAACTAGAAACAACGTTTGAAATCCTTTAACAACTTTAAATAACTATATCAAAAATTATTATTTTGAAGCCAACAACTGCTGAGTGATCTACTCAAATTTGTTGAACGAAACGACTTAAGTATTCTAACCATGCTTAACCTTTAGGCCAGTAAGTTTATTTAGAAAAATGCAATATGTAAGCTAACGAGGAAGGAGCCGTCGAGTAAAGAAAACGAAATGGTTAAAAAAATTCGTACGCGGTATTTATCAGATCTAACTCTAGAATTAAAGTATATAGAACGAGAAACAAAGTTTGAAACCCTTTAAAACTTTTAATAACTATATCAAAAATTATTGTTCTGAAGCCAACAACTGCTGAGTGATCTACTCAAATTTGTTGAATGAAACGACTTAAGTATTCTAACCATGCTTAACCTTTAGGCCGGTAAGTTTATTTAGAACAAGTAAGGAAGGCTAAGTTCGGGTGTAACCGAACATTACATACTCAGTTGAGAGCTATGGAGGCAAAATAAGGAAAATGAACCTGGGGTAACCCTGGAATGTGGTTGTATGACATGTGTATCAAATGAAAGGTATTAAAGAGTATTTTAAGAGAGAGTAGGCCATAGTTCTATGTATGGACGCCATTTAGGGATATCGCCATAAAGGTGGACCAGGGCTGACTCTATAATTTGTTTGTACGATATGGGTATCAAATTAAAGGTGCTACTGAGCATTTTAAGAGGGAGTGGGCCTTAGGTCTATCGGTGGACGCCTTTTCGAGATGTCCCCATTAAGGTGGACCAGGGGTGACTCTATAATGTGTTTGTACGATATGGGTATCAAATGAAAGGTGGTAATGAGTATTTTAAAAGGGAATGGGCTTTAGTTCTTTAGGTGAACGCCTTTTCGAGAAATCGCCATAAAGGTGGACCAGGGGTGACTCTAGAATATGTTTGTAAGATATGGGTATCAAATGAAAGCTGTTAATGAGTATTTTGAAAAGGAGTGATCCTTAGCTCCATAGGTGGACGCCGTTTCGAGATATCGCCATAAAGGTGGAACAGGGGTGTTTCTAGAATGTGTTTGTACGATATGGGAATCAAATGAAAGGTGTTGCTGAGCATTTTAGAGTGGGCATTAGGTCTATAGGTGGACGCCTTTTCGAGATATCGCCATTAGGGTGGGCCAGGGGTGACTCTGGAATGTTTGTACGATATGGGTATCAAACGAAAAGTGTTACTGAGCATTTTAAGAGGGAGTGGGCATTAGGTCTATAGGTGGACGCCTTTTCGAAATGTCGCCATTAGGGTGGGCCAGGGGTGACTCTAGAATGTGTTTGTATGATATGGGTATCAAATGAAAGATGGTAATGAGTATTTTAAAAGGGAGTAATCCTTAGTTCTATAGGTGGACGCTTTTCGAGATATCGCCATAAAGGTGGACCAAGGGACACTCTAGAATGTTTGTACGATATGGGTATCAAACGAAGGGTGTTACTGAGCATTTTAAGAAGGAGTGGGCATGAGGTCTATAGGTGGACGCCTTTTCGAGATATCGTCATTAGGGTGGGCCAGGGGTGACTCTAGAATGTGTTTGTACGATATGGGCATCAAACGAAAGGTGTTACTGAGCATTTTAAGAGGGAGTGGGCATTAGGTCTATAGGTGGACGCCCTTTCGAGATATCGCCATTAGGGTGGGCCAGGGGTGACTCTAGAATGTTTGTACGATATGGGTATCAAACGAAAGGTGTTACTGAGCATTTTAAGAGGGAGTGGGCATTAGGTCTATAGGTGGACGCCTTTTCGAGATATCGCCATTAGGGTGGGCCAGGGGTGACTCTAGAATGTGTTTGTACGATATGGGTATCAAATGAAAGGTGGTAAGGAGTATTTTAAAAGGGAGTAATCCTTAGTTCTATAGGTGGACGCCTTTTCGAGATATCGCCATAAAGGTGGACCAAGGGTGACTCTAGAATGTTTGTACGATATGGGTATCAAACGAAAGGTGTTACTGAGCATTTTAAGAGGGAGTGGGCATTAGGTGTATAGGTGGACGCCTTTTCGAGATATCGCCATTAGGGTGGGCCAGGGTGACTCTAGAATGTGTTTGTACGATATGGGTATCAAATGAAAGGTGGTAATGAGTATTTTAAAAGGGAGTAATCCTTAGTTCTATAGGTGGACGCCTTTTCGAGATATCGCCATAAAGGTGGACCAAGGGTGACTCTAGAATGTTTGTACGATATGGGTATCAAACGAAAGGTATTACTGAGCATTTTAAGAGGGAGTCGGAATTAGGTCTATAGGTGGACGCCTTTTCGAGATATCGCCATTAGGGTGGGCCAGGTGTGACTCTAGAATGTTTGTACGATATGGGTATCAAACGAAAGGTGTTACTGAGCATTTTAAGAGGGAGTGGGCATTAGGTCTATAGGTGGACGCCTTTTCGAGATATCGCCATTAGGGTGGGCCAGGGGTGACTCTAGAATGTTTGTACGATATGGGTATCAAACGAAAGGTGTTACTGAGCATTTTAAGAGGGAGTGGACATTAGGTCTATAGGTGGACGCCTTTTCGAGATATCGCCATTAGGGTGGGCCAGGGGTGACTCTAGAATGTTTGTACGATATGGGTATCAAACGAAAGGTGTTACTGAGCATTTTAAGAGGGAGTGGGCATTAGGTCTATAGGTGGACGCCTTTTCGAGATATCGCCAATAGGGTGGGACATGGGTGACTCTAGTATGTGTTTGTACGATATGGATATCAAATTAAAGGTATTAATGAGGGTTTTAAAAGCGAGTGGCCCTTAGATGTATATGTGAAGGCGTTCTCGCGATATCGACCAAATTTTGACCAGGTGATCCAGAAATACATCTGTCGGGTACTGTTAATTTATTTATATATGCAATACCACTAACAGTATTCCTGCCAAGGGTCCAAGGGCTGTTGATTTCGCCTTGTAGAACTTTTTCATTTTCTTCTACTTAATATGGTAGGTGTCACACCCATTTTACAAAGTTTTTTCCAAAGTTATATTTTGCGTGAATAAACCAATCCAGTTACCATGTTTCATCCCTTTTTTCGTATTTGGTATAGAATTATGGCATTTTTTCATTTTTCGTAATTTTCGATATCGATAAAGTGGGCGTGGTTATGGTCGGATTTCGGCCATTTTTTATACCAAGATAAAGTGAGTTCAGATAAGTACGTGGGCTAAGTTTAGTAAAGATATATCGGATTTTGCTCAAGTTATTGTGTTAAGGGTCGAGCGGAAGGACAGACGGTGGACTGTGTATAAAAACTGGGCGTGGCTTCTACCGATTTCGCCCATTTTCACAGAGAACAGTTACCGTCATAGAATCTATGCTCCTACCAAATTTGAGAAGGATTGGTAAATTTTTGTTCGACTTATGGCAATAAAAGTATTCTAGACAAACTAAATAAAAATGGGCGTAGCCACGCCCATTTTGAAATTTTCTTTTATTTTTATATTTTGCTGCATCATATCATTACCGGAGTTGAATTTTGACTTAATTTACTTATATACAGTAAAGATATTAAATTTTTTGTTAAAATTTGAATTTTAAAAAATTTTTTTTTTAAAAGTGGGCGTGTTCTTCATCCAATTTTGCTAATTTTTATTTAGCACAAATATAGTAATAGTAGTAACGTTCCTGCCAAATTTCATCATGATATCTTCAACGACTGCCAAATTACAGCTTGCAAAACTTTTAAATTACCTTCTTGTTAAAGTGGGCGGTGCCACGCCCATTGTCCAAAATCTTACTAATTTTTTATTCTGCGTCATAACCTCAACCCATCTACCAAGTTTCGTCGCTTTATCTGTCTTTTGTAATGAATTATCGCACTTTTTCGGTTTTTCGAAATTTTCGATATCGAAAAAGTGGGCGTGGTTATAGTCCAATATCGTTCATTTTAAATAGCGATCTGAGATGAGCGCACAGGAACCTACATACCAAATTTCATCAAGATACCTCAAAATTTACTCAAGTTATCGTGTTAACGGACGGACGGACGGACGGACGGACGGACGGACGGACGGACGGACATGGCTCAATCAAATTTTTTTTCGATCCTGATTATTTTGATATATGGAAGTCTATATCTATCTCGATTCCTTTATATATGTACAACCAACCGTTATCCAATCAAACTTAATATACTCTGTGAGCTCTGCTCAACTGAGTATAAAAACGCAATATGTAAGCTAACGAGGAAGGAGCCGTCGAGTAAACAAAATAAAATGGTTTAAAAAATTCGTACGCGGTATTTATCAGATTTAGCTCTAGAATTAAAGGATATAGAACTAGAAACAACGTTTGAAACCCTTTAACAACTTTAAATAACTATATCAAAAATTGTTGTTCTGAAGCCAACAACTGCTGAGTGATCTACTCAAATTTGTTGAACGAAATGACTTAAGTATTCTAACCATGCTTAACCTTTAGGCCGGTAAGTTTATTTAGAAAAACGCAATATGTAAGCTAACGAGGAAGGAGCCGTCGAGTAAACAAAACAAAATGGTTAAAAAAATTCGTACGCGGTATTTATCAGATTTAGCTCTAGAATTAAAGGATATAGAACTAGAAACAACGTTTGAAACCCTTTAACAACTTTAAATAACTATATCAAAAATTGTTGTTCTGAAGCCAACAACTGCTGAGTGATCTACTCAAATTTGTTGAACGAAATGACTTAAGTATTCTAACCATGCTTAACCTTTAGGCCGGTAAGTTTATTTAGAAAAACGCAATATGTAAGCTAACGAGGAAGGAGCCGTCGAGTAAAGAAAACAAAATGGTTAAAAAAATTCGTACGCGGTATTTATCAGATTTAACTCTAGAATTAAAGTATATAGAACGAGAAACAAAGTTTGAAACCCTTTAAAAACTTTTAATAACTATATCAAAAATTATTGTTCTGAAGCCAACAACTGCTGAGTGATCTACTCAAATTTGTTGAACGAAACGACTTAAGTATTCTAACCATGCTTAACCTTTAGGCCGGTAAGTTTATTTAGAAAAACGCAATATGTAAGCTAACGAGGAAGGAGCCGTCGAGTAAACAAAACAAAATCGTTAAAAAAATTCGTACGCGGTATTTATCAGATTTAACTCTAGAATTAAAGGATATAGAACTAGAAACAACGTTTGAAACCCTTTAAAACTTTTAATAACTATATCAAAAATTATTGTTCTGAAGCCAACAACTGCTGAGTGATCCACTCAAATTTGTTGAACGAAACGACTTAAGTATTCTAACCATGCTTAACCTTTAGGCCGGTAAGTTTATTTAGAGAAACGCAATATGTAAGCTAACGAGGAAAGAGCCGTCGAGTAAACAAAACAAAATGGTTTAAAAAATTCGTACGCGGTATTTATCAGTTTTAACTCTAGAATTAAAGGATATATAACGAGAAACAACGTTTGAAACCCTTTAACAACTTTAAATAACTATATCAAAAATTGGTGTTCTGAAGCCAACAACTGCTGAGTGATCTAATCAAATTTGTTGAACGAAACGACTTAAGTATTCTAACCATGCTTAACCTTTAGGCCGGAAAGTTTATTTAGAAAAACGCAATATGTAAGCTAACGAGGAAGGAGCCGTCGAGTAAAGAAAACAAAATGGTTAAAAAAATTCGTACGCGGTATTTATCAGATTTAACTCGAGAATTAAAGGATATAGAACTAGAAACAACGTTTGAAACCCTTTAAAAACTTTAAATAACTATATCAAAAATTATTGTTCTGAAGCCAACAACTGCCGAGTGATCTACTCAAATTTGTTGAACGAAACGACTTAAGTATTCTAACCATGCTTAACCTTTAGGCCGGTAAGTTTATTTAGAGAAACGCAATATGTAAGCTAACGAGGGAAGAGCCGTCGAGTAACCAAAACAAAATGGTTTAAAAAATTCGTACGCGGTATTTATCAGTTTTAACTCTAGAATTAAAGGATATGTAACGAGAAACAACGTTTGAAACCCTTTAACAACTTTAAATAACTATATCAAAAATTGGTGTTCTGAAGCCAACAACTGCTGAGTGATCTACTCTTATTTGTTAAAGGAAACGACTTAAGTGTTCTTACCATGCTTAACCTTTAGGCCGGTAAGTTTATTTAGAAAAACGCAATATGTAAGCTAACGAGGAAGGAGCCGTCGAATTAACAAAACAAAATGGTTAAAAAAATTCGTACGCGGTATTTATCAGATTTAACTCGAGAATTAAAGGATATAGAACTAGAAACAACGTTTGAAACCCTTTAAAAACTTTAAATAACTATATCAAAAATTATTGTTCTGAAGCCAACAACTGCCGAGTGATCTACTCAAATTTGTTGAACGAAACGACTTAAGTATTCTAACCATGCTTAACCTTTAGGCCGCTAAGTTTATTTAGAAAAACGCAATATGTAGGCTACACGGGAATGGAGCGGTCGAGTAACCCTGTAAGCTAACGAGTAAGGAGCCGTCGAGTAAACAAAACAAAATGGCTAAAAAAAATTCGTACGCGGTATTTATCAGATTTAACTCTAGAATTAAAGGATATAGAACTAGAAACAACGTTTGAAACCCTTTAACAACTTTAAATAACTATATCAAAAATTGTTGTTCTGAAGCCAACAACTGCTGAGTGATCTACTCAAATTTGTTGAACGAAACGACTTAAGTATTCTAACCATGCTTAACCTTTAGGCCGGTAAGTTTATTTAGAAAAACGCAATATGTAAGCTAACGAGGAAGGAGCCGTCGAGTAAACAACACAAAATCGTTAAAAAAATTCGTACGCGGTATTTATCAGATTTAACTCTAGAATTAAAGGATATAGAACTAGAAACAACGTTTGAAACCCTTTAACTACTTTAAATAACTATATCAAAAATTGTTGTTCTGAAGCCAACAACTGCTGAGTGATCTACTCAAATTTGTTGAACGAAACGACTTAAGTATTCTAACCATGCTTAACCTTTAGGCCGGTAAGTTTATTTAGAGAAACGCAATATGTAAGCTAACGAGGAAGGAGCCGTCGAGTAAAGAAAACAAAATGGTTAAAAAAATTCGTACGCGGTATTTATCAGATTTAACTCTAGAATTAAAGGATATAGAATTAGAAACAACGTTTGAAACCCTTTAACAACTTTAAATAACTATATCAAAAATTATTATTTTGAAGCCAACAACTGCTGAGTGGTCTACTCAAATTTGTTGAACGAAACGACTTAAGTATTCTAACCATGCTTAACCTTTAGGCCAGTAAGTTTATTTAGAAAAATGCAATATGTAAGCTAACGAGGAAGGAGCCGTCGAGTAAAGAAAACGAAATGGTTAAAAAAATTCGTACGCGGTATTTATCAGATCTAACTCTAGAATTAAAGTATATAGAACCAGAAACAAAGTTTGAAACCCTTTAAAAACTTTTAATAACTATATCAAAAATTATTGTTCTGAAGCCAACAACTGCTGAGTGATCTACTCAAATTTGTTGAACGAAACGACTTAAGTATTCTAACCATGCTTAACCTTTAGGCCGGTAAGTTTATTTAGAAAAACGCAATATGTAAGCTAACGAGGAAGGAGCCGTTGAGTAAACAAAACAAAATGGTTAAAAAAATTCGTACGCGGTATTTATCAGTTTTAACTCTAGAATTAAAGGATATAGAACGAGGAAAAACGTTAAAAACCCTTTAAAAACTTTTAATAACTATATCAACAATTATTGTTCTGAAGCCAACAACTGCTGAGTGATCTACTCAAATTTGTTCAACGAAACCACTTAAGTATTCTAACCATGCTTAACCTTTAGGCCGGTAAGTTTATTTAGAAAAACGCAAAATGTAAGCTAACGAGGAAGGAGCCGTCGAGTAAACAAAATAAAATGGTTTAAAAAATTCGTACGCGGTATTTATCAGTTTTAACTCTAGAATTAAAGGATATATAACGAGAAACAACGTTTGGAACCCTTTAACAACTTCAAATAACTATATCAAAAAGTGTTGTTCTGAAGCCAACAACTGCTGAGTGATCTACTCAAATTTGTTGAACGAAACGACTTAAGTATTCTAACCATGCTTAACCTTTAGGCCGGTAAGTTTATTTAGAAAAACGCAATATGTAAGCTAACGAGGAAGGAGCCGTCGAGTAAACAAAACAAAATGGTTAAAAAAATTCGTACGCGGTATTTATCAGATTTAGCTCTAGAATTAAAGGATATAGAACTAGAAACAACGTTTGAAACCCTTTAACAACTTTAAATAACTATATCAAAAATTGTTGTTCTGAAGCCAACAACTGCTGAGTGATCTACTCAAATTTGTTGAACGAAACGACTTAAGTATTCTAACCATGCTTAACCTTTAGGCCGGTAAGTTTATTTAGAAAAACGCAATATGTAAGCTAACGAGGAAGGAGACGTCGAGTAAAGAAAACAAAATGGTTAAAAAAATTCGTACGCGGTATTTATCAGATTTAACTCTAGAATTAAAGTATATAGAACGAGAAACAAAGTTTGAAACCCCTTAAAAACTTTTAATAACTATATCAAAAATTATTGTTCTGAAGCCAACAACTGCTGAGTGATCTACTCAAATTTGTTGAACGAAACGACTTAAGTATTCTAACCATGCTTAACCTTTAGGCCGGTAAGTTTATTTAGAAAAACGCAATATGTAAGCTAACGAGGAAGGAGCCGTCGAGTAAACAAAACAAAATCGTTAAAAAAATTCGTACGCGGTATTTATCAGATTTAACTCTAGAATTAAAGGATATAGAACTAGAAACAACGTTTGAAACCCTTTAACTACTTTAAATAACTATATCAAAAATTGTTGTTCTGAAGCCAACAACTGCTGAGTGATCTACTCAAATTTGTTGAACGATACGACTTATGTATTTTAACCATGCTTAACCTTTAGGCCGGTAAGTTTATTTAGAAAAACACAATATGTAAGCTAACGAGGAAGGAGCCGTGGAGTAAACAAAACAAAATGGTTAAAAAAATTCATACGCGGTATTTATCAGATTTAACTCTAGAATTAAAGGATATATAACTAGAAACAACGTTTGAAACCCTTTAACTACTTTAAATAACTATATCAAAAATTATTGTTCTGAAGCCAACAACTGCTGAGTGATCTACTCAAATTTGTTGAACGATACGACTTATGTATTTTAACCATGCTTAACCTTTAGGCCGGTAAGTTTATTTAGAAAAACGCAATATGTAAGCTAACGAGGAAGGAGCCGTCGAGAAAACAAAACAAAATGGTTAAAAAAATTCATACGCGGTATTTATCAGATTTAACTCTAGAATGAAAGGATATAGAACTAGAAA
Organism: Eurosta solidaginis; assembly: GCF_040869045.1. Lineage (NCBI taxonomy): Eukaryota > Metazoa > Arthropoda > Insecta > Diptera > Tephritidae > Eurosta > Eurosta solidaginis. The sequence goes on from NC_090322.1 coordinate 82,894,244, forward strand.
CAACGTTTGAAACCCTTTAAAAACTTTAAATAACTATATCAAAAATTATTGTTCTGAAACCAACAAATACTGAGTGATCTACTCAAATTTGTTGAACCAAACGACTTAAGTATTCTAACCATGCTTAACCTTTAGGCCGGTAAGTTTATTTAGAAAAACGCAATATGTAAGCAAACGAGGAAGGAGCCGTCGAGTAAACAAAACTAAATGGTTAAAAAAATTCGTACGCGGTATTTATCAGATTTAACTCTAGAACTAAAGGATATAGAACGAGAAACAACGTTTGAAACCCTTTAAAAACTTTTAATAACTATATCAAAAATTATTGTTCTGAAGCCAACAACTGCTGAGTGATCTACTCAAATTTGTTGAACGAAACGACTTAAGTATTCTAACCATGCTTACCCTTTAGGCCGGTAAGTTTATTTAGAAAAATGCAATATGTAAGCTGACGAGGAAGGAGCCGTCGAGTAAACAAAACAAAATGGTTAAAAAAATTCGTACGCGGTATTTATCAGATTTAACTCTAGAATTAAAGGATATAGAACTAGAAACAACGTTTGAAACCCTTTAAAAACTTTAAATAATTATATCAAAAATTATTGTTCTGAAGCCAACAACTGCTGAGTGATCTACTCAAATTTGTTGAACGAAATGACTTAAGTATTCTAACCATGCTTAACCTTTAGGCCGGTAAGTTTATTTAGAAAAACGCAATATGTAGGCTACACGGGAATGGAGCGGTCGAATAACCCAAACGAATGGGTTAAAAAAATTCGTACGCAGTTTTTATCATATTTAGCTCTAAAATTAAAGGATATAGAACGCGAAACAACGTTTGAAACCCTTTAAAAAGTTTTAATAACTATATCTAAAATTATTGTTCTGAAGCTAACTACTGCTGCGACGTATGCGGTATTTATCAGTTTTATCTCTAGAATTGAAGGCCATAGAACGAGAAACAACGTTTGAAACCCTTTCAAAACTTTTAATAACTATAACAAAAATTATTGTTCTGAAGTCAATAACTGCTGAGTGATCAACTCAAATTTGTTAAACGAAATGACTTAAGTATTCTAACCACGCTTAACCTTTAGGCCGGTAAGTTTATTTAGAAAAACGCAATATGTAAGCTAACGAGGAAGGAGCCGTCGAGTAAACAAAACAAAATGGTTAAAAAAATTCTTATGCGGTATATATCAGTTTTAACTCTAGAATTAAAGGATATAGAACGAGAAAAAACGTTTGAAACCCTTTAAAAACTTGTAGTAACTATATCAAAAATTATTTTTCTGAAGCTAATAACTGCTGAATGAACTACTCAAATTTGTTGAGCAAAACGACTTAAGTACTCTAACCATGCTTAACCTTTAGGCCGGTAAGTATATTTAGAAAAATGCAATATGTAAGCTAACGAGGAAGGAGCGGTCGAGTAACCCAAACGAATGGGTTAAAAAAATTCGTACGCAGTTTTTATCATATTTAGCTTTAATATTAAAGGATATAGAACGAGAAACAACGTATGAAACCCTTTAAAAACTTTTAATATCTGAAGCTAACAACTGCTGAGTGATCTAAGGAAGGAGCGGTCGAGTAACCCAAACGAATGGCTTAAAAAATTCGTACTCAGTTTTTATCATATTTAGCTCTCATATTAAAGGATATAGAACGAGAAACAAAGTTTGAAACCCTTTAAAAACTTTTAATAACTACATCAAAAATTATTGTTCTGAAGCCAACAACTGCTGAGTGATCTACTCAAATTTGTTAAACGAAACGACTTAAGTATTCTAACCATGCTTAACCTTTAGGCCGGTAAGTTTATTTAGAAAAACGCAATATATAGGCTACGCGGAGATGGAGTGGTCGCGTAACCCAAACGAATGGGTTAAAAAAAATTCGTACGCCGGATTTATCAGTTTTAACTGTAGAATTAAAGGTTATAGATCGAGAAACAACGTTTGAACCCCTTTAAAAACTTTTAATAATTATATCAAAAATTATTGTTCTGAAGCCAAAAACTGCTGAGTGGTCTACTCAAATTTGTTGAACGAAATGACTTAAGTATTCTAACCATGCTTTACCTTTAGGCCGGTAAGTTTATTGAGAAAAACGCAATATGTAAGCTAACGAGGAAGGAGCCGTCGAGTAAACAAAACAAAATGGTTAAAAAAAATCGTACGCGGTATTTATCAGATTTAACTCTAGAATTAAAGGATATAGAACTAGAAACAACGTTTGAAACCCTTTAAAAACTTTTAATAACTATATCAAAAATTATTGTTCTGAAGCCAACAACTGCTGAGTGATCTACTCAAATTTGTTGAACGAAACGACTTAAGTATTCTAACCATGCTTAACCTTTAGGCCGGTAAGTTTATTTAGAAAAACGCAATATGTAAGCTAACGAGGAAGGAGCCGTCGAGTAAAGAAAACAAAATGGTTAAAAAAATTCGCACGCGGTATTTATCAGATTTAACTCTAGAATTAAAGGATATAGAACTAGAAACAACGTTTGAAACCCTTTAACAACTTTAAATAACTATATCAAAAATTGTTGTTCTGAAGCCAACAACTGCTGAGTGATCTACTCTTATTTGTTAAAGGAAACGACTTAAGTATTCTTACCATGCTTAACTTTAGGCCGGTAAGTTTATTTAGAAAAACGCAATATGTCAGCTAACGAGGAAGGAGCCGTCGAGTAAACAAAACAAAATGGTTAAAAAAATTGTTACGAGGTATTTATCAGATTTAACTCTAGAATTAAAGGATATAGAACTAGAAACAACGTTTGAAACCCTTTAAAAACTTTTAACAACTATATCAAAAATTATTGTTCTGAAGCCAACAACTGCTGAAGGATCTACTCAAATTTGTTAAACGAAACGACTTAAGTATTCTAAACATGCTTAACCTTTAGGCCGGTAAGTTTATTTAGAAAAACGCAATATGTAAGTTAACGAGGAAGGAGCCGTGGAATAAACAAAACAAAATGGTTAAAAAAAATTCGTAAGCGGTATTTATCAGTTTTAGCTCTAGAATTAAAGGATATAGAACGAGAAACAACGGTTGAAACCCTTTAAAAACTTTTAATAACTATATCAAAAATTATTGTTCTGAAGCCAACAATTGCTGAGTGATCTACTCAAATTTGTTAAACGAGACGACTTAAGTATTCTAACCATGCTTAACCTTTAGGCCGGTAAGTTTATTTAGAAAAACGCAATATGTAAGCTAACGAGGAAGGAGCCGTGGAGTAAACAAAACAAAATGGTTAAACAAATTCGTATGCGGTATTTATCAGTTTTAACTCTAGAATTAAAGGATATAGAACGAGAAGCAAAGTTTGAAACCCTTTAAAAACTTTTAATAACTATATCAAAAATTATTGTTCTGAAGCCAACAACTGCTGAGTGATCTACTCAAATTTGTTAAACGAAACGACTTAAGTATTCTAACCATGCTTAACCTTTAGGCCGGTAAGTTTATTTAGAAAAACGCAATATGTAAGCTAACGAGGAAGGAGCCGTGGAGTAAACAAAACAAAATGGTTAAACAAATTCGTATGCGGTATTTATCAGTTTTAACTCTAGAATTAAAGGTTATAGATCGAGAAACAACGTTTGAACCCCTTTAAAAACTTTTAATAATTATATCAAAAATTATTGTTCTGAAGCCAACAACTGCTGAGTGGTCTACTCAAATTTGTTGAACGAAATGACTTAAGTATTCTAACCATGCTTTACCTTTAGGCCGGTAAGTTTATTGAGAAAAACGCAATATGTAAGCTAACGAGGAAGGAGCCGTCGAATAAACAAAACAAAATGGTTAAAAAAAATCGTACGCGGTATTTATCAGATTTAACTCTAGAATTAAAGGATATTGAACTAGAAACAACGTTTGAAACCCTTTAAAAACTTTTAATAACTATATCAAAAATTATTGTTCTGAAGCCAACAACTGCTGAGTGATCTACTCAAATTTGTTGAACGAAACGACTTAAGTATTCTAACCATGCTTAACCTTTAGGCCGGTAAGTTTATTTAGAAAAACGCAATATGTAAGCTAACGAGGAAGGAGCCGACGAGTAAAGAAAACAAAATGGTTAAAAAAATTCGGACGCGGTATTTATTAGATTTAACTCTAGAATTAAAGGATATAGAACTAGAAACAACGTTTGAAACCCTTTAACAACTTTAAATAACTATATCAAAAATTGTTGTTCTGAAGCCAACAACTGCTGAGTGATCTACTCTTATTTGTTAAAGGAAACGACTTAAGTATTCTTACCATGCTTAACCTTTAGGCCGGTAAGTTTATTTAGAAAAACGCAATATGTCAGCTAACGAGGAAGGAGCCGTCGAGTAAACAAAACAAAATGGTTAAAAAAATTGTTACGAGGTATTTATCAGATTTAACTCTAGAATTAAAGGATATAGAACGAGAAACAACGTTTGAAACCCTTTAAAAACTTTTAACAACTATATCAAAAATTATTGTTCTGAAGCCAACAGCTGCTGAAGGATCTACTCAAATTTGTTAAACGAAACGACTTAAGTATTCTAAACATGCTTAACCTTTAGGCCGGTAAGTTTATTTAGAAAAACGCAATATGTAAGTTAACGAGGAAGGAGCCGTGGAATAAACAAAACAAAATGGTTAAAAAAAATTCGTATGCGGTATTTATCAGTTTTAACTCTAGAATTAAAGGATATAGAACGAGAAACAACGGTTGAAACCCTTTAAAAACTTTTAATAACTATATCAAAAATTATTGTTCTGAAGCCAACAATTGCTGAGTGATCTACTCAAATTTGTTAAACGAAACGACTTAAGTATTCCAACCATGCTTAACCTTTAGGCCGGTAAGTTTATTTAGAAAAACGCAATATGTAAGCTAACGAGGAAGGAGCCGTGGAATAAACAAAACAAAATGGTTAAACAAATTCGTATGCGGTATTTATCAGTTTTAACTCTAGAATTAAAGGATATAGAACGAGAAGCAAAGTTTGAAACCCTTTAAAAACTTTTAATAACTATATCAAAAATTATTGTTCTGAAGCCAACAACTGCTGAGTGATCTACTCAAATTTGTTAAACGAAACGACTTAAGTATTCTAACCATGCTTAACCTTTAGGCCGGTAAGTTTATTTAGAAAAACGCAATATGTAAGCTAACGAGGAAGGAGCCGTGGAATAAACAAAACAAAATGGTTAAAAAAAAATCGTATGCGGTATTTATCAGTTTTAACTCTAGAACTAAAGGATATAGAACGAGAAACAACGTTTGAAACCCTTTAAAAACTTTTAATAACTACATCAAAAATTATTGTTCTGAAGCCAACAACTGCTGAGTGTTCTTCTCAGATTTGTTAAACGAAACGACTTAAGTATTCTAAACATGCTTAACCTTTAGGCCGGTAAGTTTATTTAGAAAAACGCAATATATAGGCTACGCGGAGATGGAGCGGTCGCGTAACCCAAACGAATGGGTTAAAAAAATTCGTACGCGGGATTTATTAGTTTTAACTCTAGAATTAAAGGATATAGAACGAGAAACAACGTTTGAAACCCTTTAATAACTATATCAAAAATTATTGTTCTGAAACCAACAACTGCTGAGTCATCTACTCAAATTTGTTGAACGAAATGACTTAAGTATTCTAACCATGCTTAACCTTTAGGCCGGTAAGTTTATTTAGAAAAACGCAATATGTAAGCTAACGAGGAAGGAGCCGTCGAGTAAACAAAACAAAATGGTTAAAAAAATTCGTACGCGGTATTTATCAGATTTAACTCTAGAATTAAAGGATATAGAACTAGGAACAACATTTGAAACCCTTTAAAAACTTGTAATAACTATATCAAAAATTATTGTTCTGTAGCCAACAACTGCTGAGTGATCTACTCAAATTTGTTGAACGATACGACTTATGTATTTTAACCATGCTTAACCTTTAGGCCGGAAAGTTTATTTAGAAAAACCCAATATGTAACCTAACGAGGAAGGAGCCGTCGAGTAAACAAAACAAAATGGTTAAAAAAATTCGTACGCGGTATTTATCAGATTTAACTCTAGAATTAAAGGATATAGAACTATAAACAACGTTTGAAACCCTTTAAAAACTTTAAATAACTATATCAAAAATTATTGTTCTGAAACCAACAACTACTGAGTGATCTACTCAAATTTGTTGAACGAAACGACATAAGTATTCTAACCATGCTTAACCTTTAGGCCGGTAAGTTTATTTAGAAAAACGCAATATGTAAGCTAACGAGGAAGGAGCCGTCGAGTAAACAAAACTAAATGGTTAAAAAAATTCGTACGCGGTATTTATCAGATTTAACTCTAGAACTAAAGGATATAGAACGAGAAACAACGTTTGAAACCCTTTAAAAACTTTTAATAACTATATCAAAAATTATTGTTCTGAAGCCAACAACTGCTGAGTGATCTACTCAAATTTGTTGAACGAAACGACTTAAGTATTCTAACCATGATTACCCTTTAGGCCGGTAAGTTTATTTAGAAAAATGCAATATGTAAGCTAACGAGGAAGGAGCCGTCGGGTAAACAAAACAAAATGGTTAAAAAATTCGTACGCGGTATTTATCAGATTTAACTCTAGAATTAAAGGATATAGAACTAGAAACAACGTTTGAAACCCTTTAAAAACTTTAAATAACTATATCAAAAATTATTGTTCTGAAGCTAACTACTGCTGCGACGTATGCGGTATTTATCAGTTTTAACTCTAGAATTGAAGGCCATAGAACGAGAAACAACGTTTGAAACCCTTTAAAAACTTTAAATAACTATATCAAAAATTATTGTTCTGAAACCAACAACTACTGAGTGATCTACTCAAATTTGTTGAACGAAACGACTTAGGTATTCTAACCATGCTTAACCTTTAGGCCGGTAAGTTTATTTAGAAAAACGCAATATGTAGGCTACACGGGAATGGAGCGGTCGAATAACCCAAACGAATGGGTTAAAAAAATTCGTACGCAGTTTTTATCATATTTAGCTCTAAAATTAAAGGATATAGAACGCGAAACAACGTTTGAAACCCTTTAAAAAGTTTTAATAACTATATCTAAAATTATTGTTCTGAAGCTAACTACTGCTGCGACGTATGCGGTATTTATCAGTTTTAACTCTAGAATTGAAGGCCATAGAACGAGAAACAACCTTTGAAACCCTTTCAAAACTTTTAATAACTATAACAAAAATTATTGTTCTGAAGCCAACAACTGCTGAGTGATCAACTCAAATTTGTTAAACGAAATGACTTAAGTATTCTAACCACGCTTAACCTTTAGGCCGGTAAGTTTATTTAGAAAAACGCAATATGTAAGCTAACGAGGAAGGAGCCGTCGAGTAAACAAAAGAAAATGGTTAAAAAAATTCTTATGCGGTATATATCAGTTTTAACTCTAGAATTAAAGGATATAGAACGAGAAAAAACATTTGAAACCCTTTAAAAACTTGTAGTAACTATATCAAAAATTATTTTTCTGAAGCTAACAACTGCTGAGTGAACTACTCAAATTTGTTGAGCAAAACGACTTAAGTACTCTAACCATGCTTAACCTTTAGGCCGGTAAGTATATTTAGAAAAACGCAATATGTAAGCTAACGAGGAAGGAGCGGTCGAGTAACCCAAACGAATGGGTTAAAAAAATTCGTACGCAGTTTTTATCATATTTAGCTCTCATATTAAAGGATATAGAACGAGAAACAACGTTTGAAACCCTTTAAAAACTTTTAATAACTATATCAAAAATTATTGTTCTGAAGCCAACAACTGCTGAGTGATCTACTCAAATTTGTTAAACGAAACGACTTAAGTATTCTAACCATGCTTAACCTTTAGGCCGGTAAGTTTATTTAGAAAAACGCAATATATAGGCTACGCGGAGATGGAGCGGTCGCGTAACCCAAACGAATGGGTTAAAAAAAATTCGTACGCGGGATTTATCAGTTTTAACTGTAGAATTAAAGGATATAGATCGAGAAACAACGTTTGAACCCCTTTAAAAACTTTTAATAACTATATCAAAAGTTATTGTTCTGAAGCCAACAACTGCTGAGTGGTCTACTCAAATTTGTTGAACGAAATGACTTAAGTATTCTAACCATGCTTTACCTTTAGGCCGGCAAGTTTATTGAGAAAAACGCAATATGTAAGCTAACGAGGAAGGAGCCGTCGAGTAAACAAAACAAAATGGTTAAAAAAAATCGTACGCGGTATTTATCAGATTTAACTCTAGAATTAAAGGATATAGAACTAGAAACAACGTTTGAAACCCTTTAAAAACTTTTAATAACTATATCAAAAATTATTGTTCTGAAGCCAACAACTGCTGAGTGATCCACTCAAATTTGTTGAACGAAACGACTTAAGTATTCTAACCATGCTTAACCTTTAGGCCGGTAAGTTTATTTAGAAAAATGCAATATGTAAGCTAACGAGGAAGGAGCCGTCGAGTAAACAAAACAAAATCGATAAAAAAAATTCGTACGCGGTATTTATCAGATTTAACTCTAGAATTAAAGTATATAGAACGAGAAACAACGTTTGAAACCCTTTAAAAACTTTTAATAACTATATCAAAAATTATTGTTCTGAAGCTAACAACTGCTGAGTGATCTACTCAAATTTGTTGAACGAAACGACTTAAGTATTCTTACCATGCTTAACCTTTAGGCCGGTAAGTTTATTTAGAAAAACGCAATATGTAAGCTAACGAGGAAGGAGCCGTCGAGTAAACAAAACAAAATCGTTAAAAAAATTCGTACGCGGTATTTATCAGATTTAACCCTAGAATTAAAGTATATAGAAGGAGAAACAACGTTTGAAACCCTTTAACAACTTTAAATAACTATATCAAAAATTGTTGTTCTGAAGCCAACAACTGCTGAGTGATCTACAAAAATTTGTTGAACGAAACGACTTAAGTATTCTTACCATGCTTAACCTTTAGGCCGGTAAGTTTATTTAGAAAAACGCAATATGTAAGCTAACGAGGAAGGAGCCGTCGAGTTAACAAAACAAAATGGTTAAAAAAATTCCTACGCAGTATTTGTCAGATTTAACTCGAGAATTAAAGGATATAGAACTAGAAACAACGTTTGAAACCCCTTAACAACTTTAAATAACTATATCAAAAATTATTGTTCTGAAGCCAGCAACTGCAGAGTGATCTACTCAAATTTGTTGAACGAAACGACTTAAGTATTCTAACCATGCTTAACCTTTAGGCCAGTAAGTTTATTTAGAAAAACGTAATATGTAAGCTAACGAGGAAGGAGCCGTCGAGTAAAGAAAACAAAATGGTTAAAAAAATTCGTACGCGGTACTTATCAGATTTAACTCTAGAATTAAAGTATATAGAACGAGAAACAACGTTTAAAACCCTTTAAAAACTTTTAATAACTATATCAAAAATTATTGTTCTGAAGCTAACAACTGCTGAGTGATCTACTCAAATTTGTTGAACGAAATGACTTAAGTATTCTAACCATGCTTAACCTTTAGGCCGGTAAGTTTATTTAGAAAAACGCAATATGTAAGCTAACGAGGAAGGAGCCGTCGAGTAAACAAAACAAAATGGTTTAAAAAATTCGTACGCGGTATTTATCAGATTTAACTCTAGAATTAAAGGATATATAACGAGAAACAACGTTTGAAACCCTTTAACAACTTTAAATAACTATATCAAAAATTGTTGTTCTGAAGCCAACAACTGCTGAGTGATCTACTCAAATTTGTTGAACGAAACGACTTAAGTATTCTAACCATGCTTAACCTTTAGGCCGGTAAGTTTATTTAGAAAAACGCAATATGTAAGCTAACGAGGAAGGAGCCGTCGAGTAAAGAAAACAAAATGGTTAAAAAAATTCGTACGCGGTATTTATCAGATTTAACTCTAGAATTAAAGGATATAGAACTAGAAACAACGTTTGAAACCCTTTAACAACTTTAAATAGCTATATCAAAAATTGTTTTTCTGAAGCCAACAACTGCTGAGTGATCTACTCTTATTTGTTAAAGGAAACGACTTAAGTATTCTTACCATGCTTAACCATTAGGCCGGTAAGTTTATTTAGAAAAACGCAATATGTAAGCTAACGAGGAAGGAGCCGTCGAGTAAAGAAAACAAAATGGTTAAAAAAATTCGTACGCGGTACTTATCAGATTTAACTCTAGAATTAAAGTATATAGAAGGAGAAACAACGTTTGAAACCCTTTAACAACTTTAAATAACTATATCAAAAATTGTTGTTCTGAAGCCAACAACTGCTGAGTGATCTACTAAAATTTGTTGAACGAAACGACTTAAGTATTCTTACCATGCTTAACCTTTAGGCCGGTAAGTTTATTTAGAAAAACGCAATATGTAAGCTAACGAGGAAGGAGCCGTCGAGTTAACAAAACAAAATGGTTAAAAAAATTCGTACGCAGTATTTGTCAGATTTAACTCGAGAATTAAAGGATATAGAACTAGAAACAACGTTTGAAACCCTTTAACAACTTTAAATAACTATATCAAAAATTATTGTTCTGAAGCCAGCAACTGCAGAGTGATCTACTCAAATTTGTTGAACGAAACGACTTAAGTATTCTAACCATGCTTAACCTTTAGGCCGGTAAGTTTATTTAGAAAAACGCAATATGTAGGCTACACGGGAATGGAGCGGTCGAGTAATCCTGTAAACTAACGAGGAAGGAGCTGTCGAGTAAACAAAACAAAATGGTTAAAAAAATTCGTACGCGGTATTTATCAGATTTAACTGTAGAATTAAAGGATATAGAACTAGAAACAACGTTTGAAACCCTTTAACAACTTTAAATAACTATATCAAAAATTGTTGTTCTGAAGCCAACAACTGCTGAGTGATCTACTCAAATTTGTTGAACGAAACGACTTAAGTATTCTAACCATGCTTAACCTTTAGGATTGTAAGTTTATTTAGAAAAACGCAATATGTAAGCTAACGAGGAAAGAGCCGTCGAGTAAACAAAACAAAATGGTTTAAAAAATTCGTACGCGGTATTTATCAGTTTTAACTCTAGAATTAAAGGATATATAACGAGAAACAACGTTTGAAACCCTTTAACAACTTTAAATAACTATATCAAAAATTGTTGTTCTGAAGCCAACAACTGCTGAGTGATCTACTCAAATTTGTTGAACGAAACGACTTAAGTATTCTAACCATGCTTAACCTTTAGGCCGGTAAGTTTATTTAGAAAAACGCAATATGTAAGCTAACGAGGAAGGAGCCGTCGAGTAAAGAAAACAAAATGGTTAAAAAAATTCGTACGCGGTATTTATCAGATTTAACTCTAGAATTAAAGGATATAGAACTAGAAACAACGTTTGAAACCATTTAACAACTTTAAATAACTATATCAAAAATTGTTTTTCTGAAGCCAACAACTGCTGAGTGATCTACTCTTATTTGTTAAAGGAAACGACTTAAGTATTCTTACCATGCTTAACCATTAGGCCGGTAAGTTTATTTAGAAAAACGCAATATGTCAGCTAACGAGGAAGGAGCCGTCGAGTTAACAAAACAAAATGGTTAAAAAAATTTTTACGAGGTGTTTATCAGATTTAACTCTAGAATTAAAGGATATAGAACGAGAAACAACGTTTGAAACCCTTTAAAAACTTTTAATAACTATATCAAAAATTATTGTTCTGAAGCCAACAACTGCTGAGTGATCTACTCAAATTTGTTGAACGAAATGACTTAAGTATTCTAACCATGCTTAACCTTTAGGCCGGTAAGTTTATTTAGAAAAACCCAATATGTAAGCTAACGAGGAATTAGCCGTCGAGTAAACAAAACAAAATGGTTAAAAAAATTCGTACGCGGTATTTATCAGATTTAACTCTAGAATTAAAGGATATAAAACTAGGAACAACGTTTGAAACCCTTTAAAAACTTGTAATAACTATATCAAAAATTATTGTTCTGAAGCCAACAACTGCTGAGTGATCTACTCAAATTTGTTGAACGATACGACTTATGTATTTTAACCATGCTTAACCTTTAGGCCGGTAAGTTTATTTAGAAAAACGCAATATGTAAGCTAACGAGGAAGGAGCCGTCGAGTAAAAAAAACAAAATGGTTAAAAAAATTCGTACGCGGTATTTATCAGATTTAACTCTAGAATTAAAGGATATAGAACTAGAAACAACGTTTGAAACCCTTTAAAAACTTTAAATAACTATATAAAAAATTATTGTTCTGAAACCAACAACTACTGAGTGATCTACTCAAATTTGTTGAACGAAACGACTTAAGTATTTTAACCATGCTTAACCTTTAGGCCGGTAAGTTTATTTAGAAAAACGCAATATGTAAGCTAACGAGGAAGGAGCCGTCGAGTAAAAAAAACAAAATGGTTAAAAAAATTCGTACGCGGTATTTATCAGATTTAACTCTAGAATTAAAGGATATAGAACTAGAAACAACGTTTGAAACCCTTTAAAAACTTTAAATAACTATATAAAAAATTATTGTTCTGAAACCAACAACTACTGAGTGATCTACTCAAATTTGTTGAACGAAACGACTTAAGTATTTTAACCATGCTTAACCTTTAGGCCGGTAAGTTTATTTAGAAAAACGCAATATGTAAGCTAACGAGGAAGGAGCCGTCGAGTAAACAAAACTAAATGGTTAAAAAAATTCGTACGCGGTATTTATCAGATTTAACTCTAGAACTAAAGGATATAGAACGAGAAACAACGTTTGAAACCCTTTAAAAACTTTTAATAACTATATCAAAAATTATTGTTTTGAAGCCAACAACTGCTGAGTGATCTACTCAAATTTGTTGAACGAAACGACTTAAGTATTCTAACCATGCTTAACCTTTAGGCCGGTAAGTTTATTTAGAAAAACGCAATATGTAAGCTAACGAGGAAGGAGCCGTCGAGTAAACAAAACAAAATGGTTTAAAAAATTCGTACGCGGTATTTATCAGTTTTAACTCTAGAATTAAAGGATATATAACGAGAAACAACGTTTGAAACCCTTTAACAACTTTAAATAACTATATCAAAAATTGTTGTTCTGAAGCCAACAACTGCTGAGTGATCTACTCAAATTTGTTGAACGAAACGACTTAAGTATTCTTACCATGCTTAACCTTTAGCCCGGTAAGTTTATTTAGAAAAACGCAATATGTAAGCTAACGAGGAAGGAGCCGTCGAGTTAACAAAACAAAATGGTTAAAAAAATTCGTACGCGGCATTTATCAGATTTAACTCGAGAATTAAAGGATATAGAACTAGAAACAACGTTTGAAACCCTTTAAAAACTTTAAATAACTATATCAAAAATTATTGTTCTGAAGCCAACAACTGCTGAGTGATCTACTCAAATTTGTTGAACGAAACGACTTAAGTATTCTAACCATGCTTAACCTTTAGGCCGGTAAGTTTATTTAGAAAAACGCAATATGTAGGCTACACGGGAATGGGGCGGTCGAGTAACCCTGTAAACTAACGAGGAAGGAGCCGTCGAGTAAACAAAACAAAATGGTTAAAAAAATTCGTACGCGGTATTTATCAGATTTAACTCTAGAATTAAAGGATATAGAACTAGAAACAACGTTTGAAACCCTTTAACAACTTTAAATAACTATATCAAAAATTGTTGTTCTGAAGCCAACAACTGCTGAGTGATCTACTCAAATTTGTTGAACGAAACGACTTAAGTATTCTAACCATGCTTAACCTTTAGGCCGGTAAGTTTATTTAGAAAAACGCAATATGTAAGCTAACGAGGAAAGTGCCGTCGAGTAAACAAAACAAAATGGTTTAAAAAATTCGTACGCGGTATTTATCAGTTTTAACTCTAGAATTAAAGGATATATAACGAGAAACAACGTTTGAAACCCTTTAACAACTTTAAATAACTATATCAAAAATTGTTGTTCTGAAGCCAACAACTGCAGAGTGATCTACTCAAATTTGTTGAACGAAACGACTTAAGTATTCTAACCATGCTTAACCTTTAGGCCGATAAGTTTATTTAGAAAAACGCAATATGTAAGCTAACGAGGAAGGAGCCGTCGAGTAAAGAAAACAAAATGGTTAAAAAAATTCGTACGCGGTATTTATCAGATTTAACTCTAGAACTAAAGGATATAGAACTAGAAACAACGTTTGAAACCCTTTAACAACTTTAAATAACTATATCAAAAATTGTTTTTCTGACGCCAACAACTGCTGAGTTTTCTGCTCTTATTTGTTAAAGGAAACGACTTAAGTATTCTTACCATGCTTAACCTTTAGGCCGGTAAGTTTATTTAGAAAAATGCAATATGTCAGCTAACGAGGAAGGAGCCGTCGAGTAAATAAAATAAAATGTTTAAAAAAATTGTTACGAGGTATTTATCAGATTTAACTCGAGAATTAAAGGATATAGAACTAGAAACAACGTTTGAAACCCTTTAAAAACTTTAAATAACTATATCAAAAATTATTGTTCTGAAGCCAACAACTGCTGAGTGATCTACTCAAATTTGTTGAACGAAACGACTTAAGTATTCTAACCATGCTTAACCTTTAGGCCGGTAAGTTTATTTAGAAAAACGCAATATGTAGGCTACACGGGAATGGAGCGGTCGAGTAACCCTGTAAACTAACGAGGAAGGAGCCGTCGAGTAAACAAAACAAAATGGTTAAAAAAATTCGTACGCGGTATTTATCAGATTTATCTCTAGAATTAAAGGATATAGAACGAGAAACAACGGTTGAAACCCTTTAAAAACTTTTAATAACTATCTCAAAAATTATTGTTCAGAAGCCAACAATTGCTGAGTGATCTACTCAAATTTGTTAAACGAAACGACTTAAGTATTCTAACCATGCTTAACCTTTAGGCCGGTAAGTTTATTTAGAAAAACGCAATATGTAAGCTAACGAGGAAGGAGCCGTCGAGTAAACAAAACAAAATGGTTTAAAAAATTCGTACGCGGTATTTATCAGATTTAACTCTAGAATTAAAGGATATATAACGAGAAACAACGTTTGAAACCCTTTAACAACTTTAAATAACTATATCAAAAATTGTTGTTCTGAAGCCAACAACTGCTGAGTGATCTACTCAAATTTGTTGAACGAAACGACTTAAGTATTCTAACCATGCTTAACCTTTAGGCCGGTAAGTTTATTTAGAAAAACGCAATATGTAAGCTAACGAGGAAGGAGCCGTCGAGTAAAGAAAACAAAATGGTTAAAAAAATTCGTACGCGGTATTTATCAGATTTAACTCTAGAATTAAAGGATATAGAACTAGAAACAACGTTTGAAACCCTTTAACAACTTTAAATAGCTATATCAAAAATTGTTTTTCTGAAGCCAACAACTGCTGAGTGATCTACTCTTATTTGTTAAAGGAAACGACTTAAGTATTCTTACCATGCTTAACCATTAGGCCGGTAAGTTTATTTAGAAAAACGCAATATGTAAGCTAACGAGGAAGGAGCCGTCGAGTAAAGAAAACAAAATGGTTAAAAAAATTCGTACGCGGTACTTATCAGATTTAACTCTAGAATTAAAGTATATAGAAGGAGAAACAACGTTTGAAACCCTTTAACAACTTTAAATAACTATATCAAAAATTGTTGTTCTGAAGCCAACAACTGCTGAGTGATCTACTAAAATTTGTTGAACGAAACGACTTAAGTATTCTTACCATGCTTAACCTTTAGGCCGGTAAGTTTATTTAGAAAAACGCAATATGTAAGCTAACGAGGAAGGAGCCGTCGAGTAAAGAAAACAAAATGGTTAAAAAAATTCGTACGCGGTATTTATCAGATTTAACTCTAGAATTAAAGGATATAGAACTAGAAACAACGTTTGAAACCCTTTAACAACTTTAAATAACTATATCAAAAATTATTGTTCTGAAGCCAGCAACTGCAGAGTGATCTACTCAAATTTGTTGAACGAAACGACTTAAGTATTCTAACCATGCTTAACCTTTAGGCCGGTAAGTTTATTTAGAAAAACGCAATATGTAGGCTACACGGGAATGGAGCCGTCGAGTAAACAAAACTAAATGGTTAAAAAAATTCGTACGCGGTATTTATCAGATTTAACTCTAGAACGAAAGGATATAGAACGAGAAACAACGTTTGAAACCCTTTAAAAACTTTTAATAACTATATCAAAAATTATTGTTTTGAAGCCAACAACTGCTGAGTGATCTACTCAAATTTGTTGAACGAAACGACTTAAGTATTCTAACCATGCTTAACCTTTAGGCCGGTAAGTTTATTTAGAAAAACGCAATATGTAAGCTAACGAGGAAGGAGCCGTCGAGTAAACAAAACAAAATGGTTTAAAAAATTCGTACGCGGTATTTATCAGTTTTAACTCTAGAATTAAAGGATATATAACGAGAAACAACGTTTGAAACCCTTTAACAACTTTAAATAACTATATCAAAAATTGTTGTTCTGAAGCCAACAACTGCTGAGTGATCTACTCAAATTTGTTGAACGAAACGACTTAAGTATTCTTACCATGCTTAACCTTTAGCCCGGTAAGTTTATTTAGAAAAACGCAATATGTAAGCTAACGAGGAAGGAGCCGTCGAGTTAACAAAACAAAATGGTTAAAAAAATTCGTACGCGGCATTTATCAGATTTAACTCGAGAATTAAAGGATATAGAACTAGAAACAACGTTTGAAACCCTTTAAAAACTTTAAATAACTATATCAAAAATTATTGTTCTGAAGCCAACAACTGCTGAGTGATCTACTCAAATTTGTTGAACGAAACGACTTAAGTATTCTAACCATGCTTAACCTTTAGGCCGGTAAGTTTATTTAGAAAAACGCAATATGTAGGCTACACGGGAATGGGGCGGTCGAGTAACCCTGTAAACTAACGAGGAAGGAGCCGTCGAGTAAACAAAACAAAATGGTTAAAAAAATTCGTACGCGGTATTTATCAGATTTAACTCTAGAATTAAAGGATATAGAACTAGAAACAACGTTTGAAACCCTTTAACAACTTTAAATAACTATATCAAAAATTGTTGTTCTGAAGCCAACAACTGCTGAGTGATCTACTCAAATTTGTTGAACGAAACGACTTAAGTATTCTAACCATGCTTAACCTTTAGGCCGGTAAGTTTATTTAGAAAAACGCAATATGTAAGCTAACGAGGAAAGAGCCGTCGAGTAAACAAAACAAAATGGTTTAAAAAATTCGTACGCGGTATTTATCAGTTTTAACTCTAGAATTAAAGGATATATAACGAGAAACAACGTTTGAAACCCTTTAACAACTTTAAATAACTATATCAAAAATTGTTGTTCTGAAGCCAACAACTGCAGAGTGATCTACTCAAATTTGTTGAACGAAACGACTTAAGTATTCTAACCATGCTTAACCTTTAGGCCGATAAGTTTATTTAGAAAAACGCAATATGTAAGCTAACGAGGAAGGAGCCGTCGAGTAAAGAAAACAAAATGGTTAAAAAAATTCGTACGCGGTATTTATCAGATTTAACTCTAGGACTAAAGGATATAGAACTAGAAACAACGTTTGAAACCCTTTAACAACTTTAAATAACTATATCAAAAATTGTTTTTCTGAAGCCAACAACTGCTGAGTTTTCTGCTCTTATTTGTTAAAGGAAACGACTTAAGTATTCTTACCATGCTTAACCTTTAGGCCGGTAAGTTTATTTAGAAAAATGCAATATGTCAGCTAACGAGGAAGGAGCCGTCGAGTAAATAAAATAAAATGTTTAAAAAAATTGTTACGAGGTATTTATCAGATTTAACTCGAGAATTAAAGGATATAGAACTAGAAACAACGTTTGAAACCCTTTAAAAACTTTAAATAACTATATCAAAAATTATTGTTCTGAAGCCAACAACTGCTGAGTGATCTACTCAAATTTGTTGAACGAAACGACTTAAGTATTCTAACCATGCTTAACCTTTAGGCCGGTAAGTTTATTTAGAAAAACGCAATATGTAGGCTACACGGGAATGGAGCGGTCGAGTAACCCTGTAAACTAACGAGGAAGG
Source organism: Eurosta solidaginis (assembly GCF_040869045.1). Lineage (NCBI taxonomy): Eukaryota > Metazoa > Arthropoda > Insecta > Diptera > Tephritidae > Eurosta > Eurosta solidaginis. Next base: position 82,912,332 of record NC_090322.1, read on the forward strand.
AGCCGTCGAGTAAACAAAACAAAATGGTTAAAAAAATTCGTACGCGGTATTTATCAGATTTATCTCTAGAATTAAAGGATATAGAACGAGAAACAACGGTTGAAACCCTTTAAAAACTTTTAATAACTATCTCAAAAATTATTGTTCAGAAGCCAACAATTGCTGAGTGATCTACTCAAATTTGTTAAACGAAACGACTTAAGTATTCTAACCATGCTTAACCTTTAGGCCGGTAAGTTTATTTAGAAAAACGCAATATGTAAGCTAACGAGGAAGGAGCCGTGGAGTAAACAAAATAAAATGGTTAAAAAAATTCGTATGCGGTATTTATCAGTTTTAACTATAGAATTAAAGGATATAGAACGAGAAACAAAGTTTGAAACCTTTTAAAAACTTTTAATAACTATATCAAAAATTATTGTTCTGAAGCCAACAACTGCTGAGTGATCTACTCAAATTTGTTGAACGAAATGACTTAAGTATTCTAACCATGCTTAACCTTTAGGCCGGTAAGTTTATTTAGAAAAACGCAATATGTAAGCTAACGAGGAATTAGCCGTCGAGTAAACAAAACAAAATGGTTAAAAAAATTCGTACGCGGTATTTATCAGATTTAACTCTAGAATTAAAGGATATAGAACTAGGAACAACGTTTGAAACCCTTTAAAAACTTGTAATAACTATATCAAAAATTATTGTTCTGAAGCCAACAACTGCTGAGTGATATACTCAAATTTGTTGAACGAAACGACTTAGGTATTCTAACCATGCTTAACCTTTAGGCCGGTAAGTTTATTTAGAAAAACGCAATATGTAGGCTACACGGGAATGGAGCGGTCGAATAACCCAAACGAATGGGTTAAAAAAATTCGTACGCAGTTTTTATCATATTTAGCTCTAAAATTAAAGGATATAGAACGCGAAACAACGTTTGAAACCCTTTAAAAAGTTGTAATAATTATACCAAAAATTATTGTTCTGAAGCTAACTACTGCTGCGACGTATGCGGTATTTATCAGTTTTAACTTTAGAATTGAAGGCCATAGAACGAGAAACAACGTTTGAAACCCTTTCAAAACTTTTAATAAATATAACAAAAATTATTGTTCTGAAGCCAACAACTGCTGAGTGATCTACTCAAATTTGTTAAACGAAATGACTTAAGTATTCTAACCATGCTTAACCTTTAGGCCGGTAAGTATATTTAGAAAAACGCAATATGTAAGCTAACGAGGAAGGAGCGGTCGAGTATCCCAAACGAATGGGTTACCAAAATTCGTACGCAGTTTTTATCATATTTAGCTCTAATATTAAAGGATATAGAACGAGAAACAAGGTATGAAACCCTTTAAAAACTTTTAATAACTGAAGCTAACAACTGCTGAGTGATCTAAGGAAGGAGCGGTCGAGTAACCCAAACGAATGGCTTAAAACATTCGTACGCAGTTTTTATCATACTTAGCTCTCATATTAAAGGATATAGAACGAGAAACAACGTTTGAAACCCTTTAAAAACTTGTAGTAACTATATCAAAAATTATTTTTCTGAAGCGAACAACTGCTGAGTGAACTACTCAAATTTGTTTAGCAAAACGACTTAAGAATTCTAACCATGCTTAACCTTTAGGCCGGTAAGTATATTTAGAAAACGCAATATGTAAGCTAACGAGGAAGGAGCGGTCGAGTAACCCAAAGGAATGGGTTACAAAAATTCGTACGCAGTTTTTATCATATTTAGCTCTAATATTAAAGGATATAGAACGAGAAACAATGTATGAAACCCTTTAAAAACTTTTAATAACTGAAGCTAACAACTGCTGAGTGATATAAGGAAGGAGCGGTCGAGTAACCCAAACGAATGGCTTAAAAAATTCGTACGCAGTTTTTATCATATTTAGCTCTCATATTAAAGGATATAGAACGAGAAACAACGTTTGAAACCCTTTAAAAACTTTTAATAACTATATCAAAAATTATTGTTCTGAAGCCAACAACTACTGAGTGATCTACTCAAATTTGTTGAACGAAATGACTTAAGTATTCTAACCATGCTTAACCTTTAGGCCGGTAAGTTTATTTAGAAAAACGCAATATGTAAGCTAACGAGGAATTAGCCGTCGAGTAAACAAAGCAAAATGGTTAAAAAAATTCGTACGCTGTATTTATCAGATTTAACTCTAGAATTAAAGGATATAGAACTAGGAACAACGTTTGAAACCCTTTAAAAACTTGTAATAACTATATCAAAAATTATTGTTCTGAAGCCAACAACTGCTGAGTGATCTACTCAAATTTTTTGAACGAAACGACTTAGGTATTCTAACCATGCTTAACCTTTAGGCCGGTATGTTTATTTAGAAAAACGCAATATGTAGGCTACACGGGAATGGAGCGGTCGAATAACCCAAACGAATGGGTTAAAAAAATTGGTACGCAGTTTCTATCATATTTAGCTCTAAAATTAAAGGATATAGAACGCGAAACAACGTTTGAAACCCTTTAAAAAGTTTTAATAACTATACCAAAAATTATTGTTCTGAAGCTAACTACTGCTGCGACGTATGCGGTATTTATCAGTTTTAACTTTAGAATTGAAGGCCATAGAACGAGAAACAACGTTTGAAACCCTTTCAAAACTTTTAATAAATATAACAAAAATTATTGTTCTGAAGCCAACAACTGCTGAGTGATCTACTCAAATTTGTTAAACGAAATGACTTAAGTATTCTAACCATGCTTAACCTTTAGGCCGGTAAGTTTATTTAGAAAAACGCAATATATAAGCTAACGAGGAATTAGCCGTCGAGTAAACAAAACAAAATGGTTAAAAAAATTCGTACGCTGTATTTATCAGATTTAACTCTAGAATTAAAGGATATAGAACTAGGAACAACGTTTGAAACCCTTTAAAAACTTGTAATAACTATATCAAAAATTATTGTTCTGAAGCCAACAACTGCTGAGTGATCTACTCAAATTTTTTGAACGAAACGACTTAGGTATTCTAACCATGCTTAACCTTTAGGCCGGTATGTTTATTTAGAAAAACGCAATATGTAGGCTACACGGGAATGGAGCGGTCGAATAACCCAAACGAATGGGTTAAAAAAATTGGTACGCAGTTTCTATCATATTTACCTCTAAAATTAGAGGATATAGAACGCGAAACAACGTTTGAAACCCTTTAAAAAGTTATAATAACTATACCAAAGATTATTGTTCTGAAGCTAACTACTGCTGCGACGTATGCGGTATTTATCAGTTTTAACTTTAGAATTGAAGGACATAGAACGAGAAACAACGTTTGAAACCCTTTCAAAACTTTTAATAAATATAAAAAAATTATTGTTCTGAAGCCAACAACTGCTGAGTGATCTACTCAAATTTGTTAAACGAAATGACTTAAGTATTCTAACCATGCTTAACCTTTAGGCCGGTAAGTTTATTTAGAAAAACGCAATATGTAAGCTAACGAGGAAGGAGCCGTCGAGTAAACAAAACAAAATGGTTAAAAAAATTCTTATGCGGTATATATCAGTTTTAACTCTAGAATTAAAGGATATAGAACGAGAAAAAACGTTTCAAACCCTTTAAAAACTTGTAGTACCTATATCAAAAATTATTTTTCTGAAGCGAACAACTGCTGAGTGAACTACTCAAATTTGTTGAACAAAACGACTTAAGTATTCTAACCATGCTTAACCTTTAGGCCGGTAAGTATATTTAGAAAAACGCAATATGTAAGTTAACGAGGAAGGAGCGGTCGAGTAACCCAAACGAATGGGTTACAAAAATTCGTACGCAGTTTTTAACATATTTAGCTCTAATATTAAAGGATATAGAACGAGAAACAACGTATGAAACCCTTTAAAAACTTTTAATAACTGAAGCTAACAACTGCTGAGTGATCTAAGGAAGGAGCGGTCGAGTAACCCAAACGAATGGCTTAAAACTTTCGTACGCAGTTTTTATCATACTTAGCTCTCATATTAAAGGATATAGAACGAGAAACAACGTTTGAAACCCTTTAAAAACTTTTAATAACTATATCAAAAATTACTGTTCTGAAGCCAACAACTGCTGAGTGATCTACTCAAATTTGTTAAACGAAACGACTTAAGTATTCTAACCATGCTTAACCTTTAGGCCGGTTAGTTTATTTAGAAAAACGCAATATGTAAGCTAGCGACGAAGGAGCCGTGGAATAAACAAAACAAAATGGTTAAAAAAAATTCGTATGCGGTATTTATCAGTTTTAACTCTAGAATTAAAGGATATAGAACCAGAAACAACGTTTGAAACCCTTTAAAAACTTTTAAAAACTACATCAAAAATTATTGTTCTGAAGCCAACAACTGCTGAGTGATCTACTCAAATTTGTTAAACGAAACGATTTAAGTATTCTAACCATGCTTAACCTTTAGGCCGGTAAGTTTATTTAGAAAAACGCAATATGTAAGCTAACGAAGAAGGAGCCGTCGAGTAAACAAAACAAAATGGTTAAAAAAATTCTTATGCGGTATATATCAGTTTTAACTGTAGGCTTAAAGGATATAGAACGAGAAAAAACGTTTGAAAACCTTTAAAAACTTGTAGTAACTATATCAAAAATTATTTTTCTGAAGCGAACAACTGCTGAGTGAACTACTCAAATTTGTTGAGCAAAACGACTTAAAAACAAAACAAAATCGTTAAACAAATTGGTACGCGGTATTTATCAGATTTAACTCTAGAACTAAAGGATATAGAACGAGAAACAACATTTGAAACCCTTTAAAAACTTTTAATAACTGAAGCTAACAACTGCTGAGTGATCTAAGGAAGGAGCGGTCGAGTAACCCAAACGAATGGCTTAAAACTTTCGTACGCAGTTTTTATCATACTTAGCTCTCATATTAAAGGATATAGAACGAGAAACTACGTTTGAAACCCTTTAAAAACTTTTAATAACTATATCAAAAATTACTGTTCTGAAGCCAACAACTGCTGAGTGATCTACTCAAATTTGTTAAACGAGACGACTTAAGTATTCTAACCATGCTTAACCTTTAGGCCGGTTAGTTTATTTAGAAAAACGCAATATGTAAGCTAGCGACGAAGGAGCCGTGGAATAAACAAAACAAAATGGTTAAAAAAAATTCGTATGCGGTATTTATCAGTTTTAACTCTAGAATTAAAGGATATAGAACCAGAAACAACGTTTGAAACCCTTTAAAGACTTTTAATAACTACATCAAAAATTATTGTTCTGAAGCCAACAACTGCTGAGTGATCTACTCAAATTTGTTAAACGAAACGATTTAAGTATTCTAACCATGCTTAACCTTTAGGCCGGTAAGTTTATTTAGAAAAACGCAATATGTAAGCTAACGAGGAAGGAGCCGTCGAGTAAACAAAACAAAATGGTTAAAAAAATTCTTATGCGGTATATATCAGTTTTAACTCTAGAATTAAAGGATATAGAACGAGAAAAAACGTTTCAAACCCTTTAAAAACTTGTAGTACCTATATCAAAAATTATTTTTCTGAAGCGAACAACTGCTGAGTGAACTACTCAAATTTGTTGAACAAAACGACTTAAGTATTCTAACCATGCTTAACCTTTAGGCCGGTAAGTATATTTAGAAAAACGCAATATGTAAGCTAACGAGGAAGGAGCGGTCGAGTAACCCAAACGAATGGGTTACAAAAATTCGTACGCAGTTTTTAACATATTTAGCTCTAATATTAAAGGATATAGAACGAGAAACAACGTATGAAACCCTTTAAAAACTTTTAATAACTGAAGCTAACAACTGCTGAGTGATCTAAGGAAGGAGCGGTCGAGTAACCCAAACGAATGGCTTAAAACTTTCGTACGCAGTTTTTATCATACTTAGCTCTCATATTAAAGGATATAGAACGAGAAACAACGTTTGAAACCCTTTAAAAACTTTTAATAACTATATCAAAAATTACTGTTCTGAAGCCAACAACTGCGGAGTGATCTACCCAAATTTGTTAAACGAAACGACTTAAGTATTCTAACCATGCTTAACCTTTAGGCCGGTTAGTTTATTTAGAAAAACGCAATATGTAAGCTAGCGACGAAGGAGCCGTGGAATAAACAAAACAAAATGGTTAAAAAAAATTCGTATGCGGTATTTATCAGTTTTAACTCTAGAATTAAAGGATATAGAACCAGAAACAACGTTTGAAACCCTTTAAAAACTTTTAATAACTACATCAAAAATTATTGTTCTGAAGCCAACAACTGCTGAGTGATCTACTCAAATTTGTTAAACGAAACGATTTAAGTATTCTAACCATGCTTAACCTTTAGGCCGGTAAGTTTATTTAGAAAAACGCAATATGTAAGCTAACGAAGAAGGAGCCGTCGAGTAAACAAAACAAAATGGTTAAAAAAATTCTTATGCGGTATATATCAGTTTTAACTGTAGGCTTAAAGGATATAGAACGAGAAAAACCGTTTGAAAACCTTTAAAAACTTGTAGTAACTATATCAAAAATTATTTTTCTGAAGCGAACAACTGCTGAGTGAACTACTCAAATTTGTTGAGCAAAACGACTTAAAAACAAAACAAAATCGTTAAACAAATTGGTACGCGGTATTTATCAGATTTAACTCTAGAACTAAAGGATATAGAACGAGAAACAACATTTGAAACCCTTTAAAAACTTTTAATAACTATATCAAAAATTATTGTTCTGAAGCCAACAACTGCTGAGTGATCTACTCAAATTTGTTGAACGAAACGACTTAAGTATTCTAACCATGCTTACCCTTTAGGCCGGTAAGTTTATTTAGAAAAACGCAATATGTAAGCTAACGAGGAAGGAGCCGTCGAGTAAACAAAACAAAATCGTTAAAAAAATTCGTACGCGGTATTTATCAGATTTAACTCTAGAATTAAAGGATATAGAACGAGAAACAACGTTTGAAACCCTTTAAAAACTTTTAATAACTATATCAAAAATTATTTTTCTGAAGCTAACAATTGCTGAGTGATCTACTCAAATTTGTTGAACGAAACGACTTAAGTATTCTAACCATGCTCACCCTTTAGGCCGGTACGTTTATTTAGAAAAATGCAATATGTAAGCTAACGAGGAAGGAGCCGTCGAGTAAACAAAACAAAATCGTTAAAAAAATTCGTACGCGGTATTTATCAGATTTAACTCTAGAATTAAAGGATATAGATCTAGAAACAACGTTTGAAACCCTTTAACAACTTTAAATAACTATATCAAAAATTATTGTTCTGAAGCCAACAACTGCTGAGTGATCTACTCAAATTTGTTGAACGAAACGACTTAAGTATTCTAACCATGCTTAACCTTTAGGCCAGTAAGTTTATTTAGAAAAACGCAATATGTAAGCTAACGCGGAAGGAGCCGTCGAGTAAAGAAAACAAAATGGTTAAAAAAATTCGTACGCGGTATTTTTCAGATTTAACTCTAGAATTAAAGTATATAGAACGAGAAACAACCTTTGAAACCCTTTAAAAACTTTTAATAACTATATCAAAAATTATTGTTCTGAAGCCAACAACTGCTGAGTGATCTACTCTTATTTGTTAAAGGAAACGACTTAAGTATTCTTACCATGCTTAACCTTTAGGCCGGTAAGTTTATTTAGAAAAACGCAATATGTAAGCTAACGAGGAAGGAGCCGTCGAGTAAACAAAACAAAATGGTTAAAAAAATTCGCACGCGGTATTTATCAGATTTAACTCGAGAATTAAAGGATATAGAACTAGAAAAAACGTTTGAAACCCTTTAAAAACTTTTAATAACTATCTCAAAAATTATTGTTCTGAAGCCAACAACTGCTGAGTGATCTACTCAAATTTGTTAAACGAAACGACTTAAGTATTTTAACCATGCTTAACCTTTAGGCCGGTAAGCTTATATAGAAAAACGCAATATATAGGCTACGCGGAGATGGAGCGGTCGCGTAACCCAAACGAATGGGTTAAAAAAATTTGTACGCGGTATTTATCAGATTTAACTCTAGAATTAAAGGATAAAGAACTAGAAACAACGTTTGAAACCCTTTAAAAACTTTTAATAACTATATCAAAAATTATGTTTCTGAAGCCAACAACTACTGAGTGATCTACTCAAATTTGTTGAACGAAACGACTTAAGTATTCTAACCATGCTTAACCTTTAGGCCGGTAAATTTATTTAGAAAAACGCAATATGTAAGCTAACGAGGAAGGAGCCGTGGAGTAAACAAAACAAAATGGTTAAAAAAAATTCGTATGCGGTATTTATCAGTTTTAACTCTAGAATTAAAGGGTATAGAACGAGAAACAACGTTTGAAACCCTTTAAAAACTTTTAATAACTATATCAAAAATTATTGTTCTGAAGCCAACAACTGCTGAGTGATCTACTCAAATTTGTTAAACGAAACGACTTAAGTATTCTAACCATGCTTAACCTTTAGGCCGGTAAGTTTATTTAGAAAAACGCAATATATAGGCTACGCGGAGATGGAGCGGTCGCGTAACCCAAACGAATGGGTTAAAAAAATTCGTACGCGGGATTTATCAGTTTTAACTCTAGAATTAAAGGATATAGAACGAGAAACAACGTTTGAAAGCCTTTAAAAACTTTTAATAACTATATCAAAAATAATTGTTCTGAAGCTAACTACTGCTGCGACGTGAGCGGTATTTATCAGTTTTAACTCTAGAATTGAAGGACATAGAACGAGAAACAACGTTTGAAACACTTTCAAAACTTTTAATAACTATAACAAAAATTATTGTTCTGAAGCCAACAACTGCTGAGTGATCTACTCAAATTTGTTAAACGAAATGACTTAAGTATTCTAACCATGCTTAACCTTTAGGCCGGTAAGTTTATTTAGAAAAAACGCAATATCTAAGCTAACGAGGAAGGAGCCGTCGAGTAAACAAAACAAAACGGTTAAAAAAATTCGTATGCGGTATATATCAGTTTTAACTCTATAATTAAAGGATATAGAACGAGAAACAACGTCTGAAACCCTTTAAAAACTTGTAGTAACTATATCAAAAATTATTGTTCTGAAGCTAACAACTGCTGAGTAAACTACTCAAATTTGTTGAGCAAAACGACTTAAGTATTCTAACCATGCTTAACCTTTAGGCCGGTAAGTATATTTAGAAAAACGCAATATGTAAGCTAACGAAGAAGAAGCGGTCGAGTAACCCAAACGAATGGGTTAAAAAAATTCGTACGCAGTTTTTATCATATTTAGCTCTAATATTAAAGGATATAGAACGAGAAACAACGTATGAAACCCTTTAAAAACTTTTAATAACTGAAGCTAACAACTGCCGGGGAGGGAGCCGTCGAGTAAACAAAAGAAAATGGGTAAAAAAATTCGTACGCGGTATTTATCAGATTTAACTCAAGAGTTAAAGGATGTAGAACGTGAAACAACGTTTGAAACCCTTTAAAAACTTTTAAAAAAACTATATCAAAAATTATTGTTCTGAATCCAACAACTACTTAGTGATCTACTCAAATTTGTTGAACGAACCGACGTAAGTATTTTAGCCTTGCTTAACCTTTAGGCCGGTAAGTTTATTTAGAAAAACGCAATATGTAAGCTAACGAGGAAGGAGCCGTCGAGTAAACAAAACAAAATGGTTAAAAAAATTCGTACGCGGTATTTATCAGATTTAACTCTAGAATTAAAGGATATAGAACTAGAAAAAACGTTTGAAACCCTTTAAAAACTTTTAATAACTATATCAAAAATTATTTTTCTGAAGCCAACAACTGCTGAGTGATCTACTCTAATTTGTTAAACGAAACGACTTAAGTATTCTAACCATGCTTAACCTTTAGGCCGGTAAGTTTATTTAGAAAAACGCAATATGTAAGCTAACGAGGAAGGAGCCGTCGAGTAAAGAAAACAAAATGGTTAAAAAAATTCGTACGCGGTATTTATCAGATTTAACTCTAGAATTAAAGGATATGGAACTAGAAAAAACGTTTGAAACCCTTTAAAAAATTTTAATAACTATATCAAAAATTATTGTTCTGAAGCCAACAACTGCTGAGTGAGCTACTCAAATTTGTTGAACGAAACGACTTAAGTATTCTAACCATGCTTAAGCTTTAGGCCGGTAAGTTTATTTAGAAAAACGCAATATGTAAGCTAACGAGGAAAGAGCCGTCGAGTAAACAAAACAAAATGGTTTAAAAAATTCGTACGCGGTATTTATCAGTTTTAACTCTAGAATTAAAGGATATATAACGAGAAACAACGTTTGAAACCATTTAAAAACTTTTAATAACAATATCAAAAATTATTGTTCTGAAGCCAACAACTGCTGAGTGATCTACTCTAATTTGTTAAACGAAACGACTTAAGTATTCTAACCATGCTTAATCTTTAGGCCGGTAAGTTTATTTAGAAAAACGCAATATGTCAGCTAACGAGGAAGGAGCCGTCGAGTAAACAAAACAAAATGGTTAAAAAAAATCGTACGAGGTATTTATCAGATTTAACTCTAGAATTAAAGGATATTGAACGAGAAACAACGGTTGAAACCCTTTAAAAACTTTTAATAACTATCTCAAAAATTATTGTTCTGAAGCCAACAACTGCTGAGTGATCTACTCAAATATGTTGAACGAAACGACTTAAGTATTCTAACCATGCTTAACCTTTAGGCCGGTAAGTTTATTTAAAAAAACGCAATATATAGGCTACGCGGAGATGGAGCGGTCGCTTAACCCAAACGAATGGGTTAAAAAAAATCGTACGAGGTATTTATCAGATTTAACTCTAGAATTAAAGGATATTGAACGAGAAACAACGGTTGAAACCCTTTAAAAACTTTTAATAACTATATCAAAAATTATTGTTCTGAAGCCAACAACTGCTGAGTGATCTACTCTAATTTGTTAAACGAAACGACTTAAGTATTCTAACCATGCTTAACCTTTAGGCCGGTAAGTTTATTTAAAAAAACGCAATATATAGGCTAGGCGGAGATGGAGCGGTCGCGTAACCCAAACGAATGGGTTAAAAAAATTCGTACGCTGGATTTATCAGTTTTAACTCTAGAATTAAAGGATATAGAACGAGAAACAATGTTTGAAACATTTTGAAAATCTATAATAACTATATCAAAAATTATTGTTCTGAAACCAACAACTGCTGAGTGACCTACTCAAATTTGTTGAACGAAATGTCTTAAGTATTCTAACCATGCTTAACCTTTAGGCCGGTAAGTTTATTGAGAAAAACGCAACATGTAAGCTAACGAGGAAGGAGCCGTCGAGTAAACAAAACAAAATGGTTAAAAAAATTCGTACGCGGTATTTATCAGATTTAACTCTAGAATTAAAGGATATAGAACTAGAAACAACGTTTGAAACCCTTTAAAAACTTTTAATAACTATACCAAAAATTATTGTTCTGAAGCCAACAACTGCTGAGTGATCTACTCTAATTTGTTAAACGAAACGACTTAAGTATTCTAACCATGCTTAACCTTCAGGCCGGTAAGTTTATTTAGAAAAACGCAATATGTCAGCTAACGAGGAAGGAGCCGTCGAGTAAAGAAAACAAAATGGTTAAAAAAATTTGTACGCGGTATTTATCAGATTTAACTCTAGAATTAAAGTATATAGAACGAGAAACAACGTTTGAAACCCTTTAAAAACTTTTAATAACTATATCAAAAATTATTGTTCTGAAGCCAACAACTGCTGAGTGATCTACTCAAATTTGTTGAACGAAACGACTTAAGTATTCTAACCATGCTTAAGCTTTAGGCCGGTAAGTTTATTTAGAAAAACGCAATATGTAAGCTAACGAGGAAAGAGCCGTCGAGTAAACAAAACAAAATGGTTTAAAAAATTCGCACGCGGTATTTATCAGTTTTAACTCTAGAATTAAAGGATATATAACGAGAAACAACGTTTGAAACCATTTAAAAACTTTTAATAACTATATCAAAAATTATTGTTCTGAAGCCAACAACTGCTGAGTGATCTACTCTAATTTGTTAAACGAAACGACTTAAGTATTCTAACCATGCTTAATCTTTAGTCCGGTAAGTTTATTTAGAAAAACGCAATATGTCAGCTAACGAGGAGGGAGCCGTCGAGAAAACAAAACAAAATGGTTAAAAAAAATCGTACGAGGTATTTACCTGATTTAACTCTAGAATTAAAGGATATTGAACGAGAAACAACGGTTGAAACCCTTTAAAAACTTTTAATAACTATCTCAAAAATTATTGTTCTGAAGCCAACAACTGCTGAGTGATCTACTCAAATTTGTTAAACGAAACGACTTAAGTATTCTAACCATGCTTAACCGTTAGGCCGGTAAGTTTATTTAGAAAAACGCAATATGTAAGCTAACGAGGAAGGAGCCGTGGAGTAAACAAAACAAAATGGTTAAAAAAAATTCGTATGCGGTATTATTCAGTTTTAACTCTAGAATTAAAGGATATAGAACGAGAAACAACGTTTGAAACCCTTTAAAAACTTTTCATAACTATATCAAAAATTATTGTTCTGAAGCCAACAACTGCTGAGTGATACTCAAATTTGTTAAACGAAACGACTTAAGTATTCTAACCATGCTTAACCTTTAGGCCGGTAAGTTTATTTAGAAAAACACAATATATAAGCTAACGAGGAAGGAGCCGTGGAATAAACAAAACAAAATGGTTAAAAAAAATTCGTATGCGGTATTTATCAGTTTTAACTCTAGAATTAAAGGATATAGAACGAGAAACAACGCTTTAAACCCTTTAAAAACTTTTAATAACTACATCAAAAATTATTGTTCTGAAGCCAACAACTGCTGAGTGATCTACTCAAATTTGTTAAACGAAACGACTTAAGTATTCTAACCATGCTTAACCTTTAGGCCGGTAAGTTTATTTAGGAAAACGCAATATATAGGCTACGCGGAGATGGAGCGGTCGCGTAACCCAAACGAATGGGTTAAAAAAATTCGTACGCGGGATTTATCAGTTTTAACTCTAGAATTAAAGGATATAGAACGAGAAACAACGTTTGAAACCCTTTAAAAACTTTTAATAACTATATCAAAAATTATTGTTCTGAAGCCAACAACTGCTGAGTGATCTACTCAAATTTGTTGAACGAAATGACTTAAGTATTCTAACCATGCTTAACCTTTAGGCCGGTAAGTTTATTTAGAAAAACGCAATATGTAAGCTAACGAGGAAGGAGCCGTCGAGTAAACAAAACAAAATTGTTAAAAAAATTCGTACGCGGTATTTATCAGATTTAACTCTAGAATTAAAGGATATAGAACTAGAAACAACGTTTGAAACCCTTTAAAAACTTTTAATAACTATATCAAAAATTATTGTTCTGAAGCCAACAACTGCTGAGTGATCTACTCAAATTTGTTGAACGAAACGACTTAAGTATTCTAACCATGCTTAACCTTTAGGCCGGTAAGTTTATTTAGAAAAACGCGATATGTAAGCTAAATAGGAAGGAGCCGTCGAGTAAACAAAACAAAATGGTTAAAAAAAATCGTACGCAGTATTTATCAGATTTAACTCTAGAATTAAAGGATATAGAACTAGAAACAACGTTTGAAACCCTTTAAAAACTTTAAATAACTATATCATAAATTATTGTTCTGAAGCCAACAACTACTGAGTGATCTACTCAAATTTGTTGAACGAAACGACTTAAGTATTCTAACCATGCTTAACCTTTAGGCCGGTAAGTTTATTTAGAAAAACGCATTATGCAAGCTAACAAGGAAGGAGCCGTCGAGTAAACAAAACTAAATGGTTAAAAAAATTCGTACGCGGTATTTATCAGATTTAACTCTAGAATAAAGGATATAGAACGAGAAACAACGTTTGAAACCCTTTAAAAACGTTTAATAACTATATCAAAAATTATTGTTCTGAAGTTAACTACTGCTGCGACGTATGCGGTATTTATCAGTTTTAACTCTAGAATTGAAGGACTTAGAACGAGAAACAACGTTTGAAACCCTTTCAAAATTTTTAATAACTATAAAAAAAATTATTGTTCTGAAGCCAACAACTGCTGAGTGATCTACACAAATTTGTTAAACGAAATGACTTAAGTATTCTAACCATGCTTAACCTTTAGGCCGGTAAGTTTATTTAGAAAAACGCAATATGTAAGCTAACGAGGAAGGAGCCGTCGAGTAAACAAAACAAAATGGTTAAAAAAATTCGTATGCGGTATATATCAGTTTTAACTCTAGAATTAAAGGATATAGAACGAGAAACAACGTTTGAAACCCTTTAAAAACTTGCAGTAACTATATCAAAAATTATTGTTCTGAAGCTAACAACTGCTGAATAAACTACTCAAATTTGTTGAGCAAAACGACTTAAGTATTCTAACCATGCTTAACCTTTAGGCCGGTAAGTATATTTAGAAAAACGCAATATGTAAGCTAACGAAGAAGAAGCGGTCGAGTAACCCAAACGAATGGGTTAAAAAAATTCGTACGCAGTTTTTTCATATTTAGCTCTAATATTAAAGGATATAGAACGAGAAACAACGTATGAAACCCTTTAAAAACTTTTAATAACTAAAGCTAACAACTGCTGAGTGATCTAAGGAAGGAGCGGTCGAGTAACCCAAACGAATGGCTTAAAAAATTCGTACGCAGTTTTTATCATATCTAGCTCTCATATTAAAGGATATATAACGAGAAACAACTTTTGAAACCCTTTAAAAACTTTTAATAACTATATCAAAAATTATTGTTCTGAAGCCAACAACTGCTGAGTGATCTACTCAAATTTGTTAAACGAAACGACTGAAGTATTCTCACCATGCTTAACTTTAGGCCGGTTAGTTTATTTAGAAAAACGCAATATGTAAGCTAACGAGGAAGGAGCCGTGGAATAAACAAAACAAAATGGTTAAAAAAAATTCGTATGCGGTATTTATCAGTTTTAACTCTAGAATTAAAGGATATAGAACGAGAAACAACGTTTGAAACCCTTTAAAAACTTTTAATAACTACATCAAAAATTATTGTTCTGAAGCCAACAACTGCTGAGTGATCTACTAAAATTTGTTAAACGAAATGACTTAAGTATTCTAACCATGCTTTACCTTTAGGCCGGTAAGTTTATTTATAAAAACGCAATATATAGGCTACGCGGGGATGGAGCGGTCGCGTAACCCAAACGAATGGGTTAAAAAAATTCGTACGCGGGATTTATCAGATTCAACTCTAGAATTAAAGGATATAGAACTAGAAACAACGTTTGAAACACTTTAACAACTTTAAATAACTATATCAAAAATTATTGTTCTGAAGCCAACAACTGCTGAGTGATCTACTCAAATTTGTTGAACGAAATGTATTAAGTATTCTAACCATGTTTAATATGTAAGCTAACGAGGAAGGAGCCGTCGAGTAAACAAAACAAAATGGTTAAAAAAATTCGTACGCGGTATTTATCAGATTTAACTCTAGAATTAAAGGATATAGAACTAGAAACAACGTTTGAACCCTTTAAAAACCTTTAATAACTATATCAAAAATTATTGTTCTGAAGCCAACAACTGCTGAGTGATCTACTCAAATTTGTGGAACGAAACGACTTAAGTATTCTAGACATGCCTAACCTTTAGGCCGGTAAGTTTATTTAGAAAAACGCAATATGTAGGCTACACGGGAATGGAGCGGTCGAGTAACCCTGTAAGCTAACGAGGAAGAAGCCGTCGAGTAAACAAAACAAAATGGTTAAAAAAATTCGTACGCGGTATTTATCAGATTCAACTCTAGAATTAAAGGATATAGAACTAGAAACAACGTTTGAAACACTTTAACAACTTTAAATAACTATATCAAAAATTGTTGTTCTGAAGCCAACAACGGCTGAGTGATCTACTCTAATTTGTTAAACGAAACGACTTAAGTATTCTAACCATGCTTAACCTTTAGGCCGGTAAGTTAATTTAGAAAAACGCAATATGTAGGCTACACGGGAATGGAGCGGTCGAGTAACCCTGTAAGCTAACGAGGAAGGAGCCGTCGAGTAAACAAAACAAAATGGTTAAAAAAAATTGGTACGCGGTATTTATCAGATTTAATTCTAGAATTAAGGGATATAGAACTAGAAACAACGTTTGAAACCCTTTAACAACTTTAAATAACTATACCAAAAATTGTTGTTCTGAAGCCAACAACTGCTGAGTGATCTACTCAAATTTGTTAAACGAAATGACTTAAGTATTCCAACCATGCTTAAGCTTTAGGCCGGTAAGTTTATTTAGAAAAACGCAATATGTAAGCTAACGAGGAAGGAGCCGTGGAATAAACAAAACAAAATGGTTAAAAAAAATTCGTATGCGGTATTTATCAGTTTTAACTCTAGAATTAAAGGATATAGAACGAGAAACAACGTTTGAAACCCTTTAAAAACTTTTAATAACTACATCAAAAATTATTGTTCTGAAGCCAACAACTGCCGAGTGATCTACTCAAATTTGTTAAACGAAATGACTTAAGTATTCCAACCATGCTTAAGCTTTAGGCCGGTAAGTTTATTTAGAAAAACGCAATATATAGGCTACGCGGAGATGGAGCGGTCGAATAACCCAAACGAATGGGTTAAAAAAATTCGTACGCAGTTTTTATCATATTTAGCTCTAAAATTAAAGGATATAGAACGCGAAACAACATTTGAAACCCTTTAAAAAGTTTTAATAACTATATCAAAAATTATTGTTCTGAAGCTAACTACTGCTGCGACGTATGCGGTATTTATCAGTTTTAACTCTAGAATTGAAGGACATAGAACGAGAAACAACGTTTGAAACAATTTCAAAACTTTTAATAACTATAACAAAAATTATTGTTCTGAAGCCAACAACTGCTGAGTGATCTACTAAAATTTGTAAAACGAAATGACTTAAGTATTCCAACCATGCTTAACCTTTAGGCCGGTATGTTTATTTAGAAAAACGCAATATGTAAGCTAACGAGGAAGGAGCCGTCGAGTAAACAAAACAAAATGGTTAAAAAAATTCGTATGCGGTATATATCAGTTTTAAATCTAGAATTAAAGGATATAGAACGAGAAACAACGTTTGAAACCCTTTAAAAACGAGTAACCCAAACGAATGGGTTAAAAAAATTCTTACGCAGTTTTTATCATACTTAGCTCTAATATTAAAGGATATAGAACGAGAAACAACGTATGAAACCCTTTAAAAACTTTTAATAACTGAAGCTAACAACTGCTGAGTGATCTAAGGAAGGAGCGGTCGAGTAACCCAAACGAATGGCTTAAAAAATTCGTACGCAGTTTTTATCATATTTAGCTCTCATATTAGAGGATATAGAACGAGAAAAAACGTTTGAAACCCTTTAAAAACTTTTAATAACTATATCAAAAATTATTGTTCTGAAGCCAACAACTGCTGAGTGATCTACTCAAATTTGTTAAACGAAACGACTTAAGTATTCTAATCATGCTTAACCTTTAGGCCGGTAAGTTTATTTAGAAAAACGCAATATATAGGCTACGCGGAGATGGAGCGGTCGCATAACCCAAACGAATGGGTTAAAAAAATTCGTACGCGGGATTTATCAGTTTTAACTCTAGAATTAAAGGATATAGAACGAGAAACAACGTTTGAAACCCTTTAAAAACTTTTAATAACTATATCAAAAATTATTGTTCTGAAGCCAACAACTACTGAGTGATCTACTCAAATTTGTTGAACGAAACGACTTAAGTATTGTAAACATGCTTAACCTTTAGGCCGGTAATTTTATTTAGAAAAGCGCAATATGTAAGCTAACGAGAAAGGAGCCGTCGAGTAAACAAAACAAAATGGTTAAAAAAATTGGTACGCGGTATTTATCAGATTTAACTCTAGAATTAAAGGATATAGAACTAGAAAGAACGTTTGAAACCCTTTAAAAACTTTTAATAACTATATCAAAAATTATTGTTCTGAAGCCAACGACTGCTGAGTGATCTACTCAAATTTGTTGAACGCAACGACTTAAGTATTCTAACCATGCTTAACCTTTAGGCCGGTAAGTTTATTTAGAAAAACGCAATATGTAAGCTAACGAGGAAGGAGCCGTCGAGTAAACAAAACAAAATGGTTAAAAAAATTCGTACGCGGTATTAATCAGATTTAACCCTAGAAATAAAGGATATAGAACTAGAAACAACGTTTGAAACCCTTTAAAAACTTTAAATAACTATATCAAAAATTATTGTTCTGAAGCCAACAACTTCTGAGTGATCTACTCAAATTTGTTGAACGAAACGACTTAAGTATTCTAACCATGCTTAACCTTTAGACCGGAAGGTTTATTTAGAAAAACGCAATATGTAAACTAACGAGGAAGGAGCCGTCTAGTAAACAAAACAAAATGGTTAAAAAAATTCGTACGCGGTATTTATCAGATTTAACTCTAGAATTAAAGGATATAGAACGAGAAACAACGTTTGAAACCCTTTAAAAACTTTTAATAGCTATATCAAAAATTATTGTTCTGAAGCCAACAACTGCTGAGTGATCTACTCAAATTTGTTGAACGAAACGACTTAAGTATTCTAACCATGCTTACCGTTAAGGCCGGTAAGTTTATTTAGAAAAATGCAATATGTAAGCTAACGAAGAAGGAGCCGTCGAGTAAACAAAACAAAATAGTTAAAAAAATTCGTACGCGGTATTTATCAGATTTAACTCTAGAATTAAAGGATATAGAACTAGAAACAACGTTTGAAACCCTTTAAAAACTTTTAATAACTATATCAAAAATTATTGTTCTGAAGCCAGGAACTGTTGAGTGATCTACTCAAATTTGTTGAACGAAACGACTTAAGTATTCTAACCATGCTTACCCTTTAGGCCGGTAAGTTTATTTAGAAAAATGCAATATGTAAGCTAACGAGGAAGGAGCCGTCGAGTAAACAAAACAAAATGGTTAAAAAAATTCGTACGCGGTATTTATCAGATTTAACTCTAGAATTAAAGAATATAGAACTAGAAACAACGTTTGAAACCCTTTAACAACTTTAAATAACTATATCCAAAATTATTGTTCTGAAGCCAACAACTGCTTAGTGATCTACTCAAATTTGTTGAACGAAACGACTTAAGTATTCTAACCATGCTTAACCTTTAGGCCAGTATTTTTATTTAGAAAAACGCAATATGTAAGCTAACGAGGAAGGAGCCGCCGAGTAAAGAAAACAAAATGGTTAAAAAAATTCGCACGCGGTATTTATCAGATTTAACTCTAGAATTAAAGTATATAGAACGAGAAACAACGTTTGAAACCATTTAAAAACTTTTAATAACTATATCAAAAATTATTGTTCTGAAGCCAACAACTGCTGAGTGATCTACTCAAATTTGTTGAACGAAACGACTTAAGTATTCTAACCATGCTTAACCTTTAGGCCGGTAAGTTTATTTAGAAAAACGCAATATGTAAGCTAACGAGGAAGGAGCCGTCGAGTAAACAAAACAAAATGGTTAAAAAAATTCGTGCGCGGTATTTATCAGTTTTAACTCTAGAATTAAAGGATATAGAACGAAAAAACAACGTTTGAAACCCTTTAAAAACTTTTAATAACTATATCAAAAATTATTGCTCTGAAGCCAACAACTGCTGAGTGATCTACTCTTATTTGTTAAAGGAAACGACTTAAGTATTCTTACCATGCTTAACCTTTAGGCCGGTAAGTTTATTTAGAAAAACGCAATATGTAAGCTAACGAGGAAGGAGCCGTCGAGTAAACAAAACAAAATGGTTAAAAAAATTTGTACGCGGTATTTATCAGATTTAACTCGAGAATTAAAGGATATAGAACTAGACACAACGTTTGAAACCCTTTAAAAACTTTAAATAACTATATAAAAAATTATTGTTCTGAAGCCAACAACTGCTGAGTGATCTGTTCAAATTTGCTGAACGAAACGACTTAAGTATTCTAACCATGCTTAACCTTTAGGCCGGTAAGTTTATTTAGAAAAACGCAATATGTAAGCTAACGAGGAAGGAGCCGTCGAGTAAACAAAACAAAATGGTTAAAAAAATTTGTACGCGGTATTTATCAGATTTAACTCGAGAATTAAAGGATATAGAACTAGACACAACGTTTGAAACCCTTTAAAAACTTTAAATAACTATATCAAAAATTATTGTTCTGAAGCCAACAACTGCTGAGTGATCTGTTCAAATTTGCTGAACGAAACGACTTAAGTATTCTAACCATGCTTACCCTTTAGGCCGGTAAGTTTATTTAGAAAAATGCAATATGTAAGCTAACGAGGAAGGAGCCGTCGAGTAAACAAAACAAAATGGTTAAAAAAATTCGTACGCGGTATTTATCAGATTTAACTCTAGAATTAAAGAATATAGAACTAGAAACAACGTTTGAAACCCTTTAACAACTTTAAATAACTATATCCAAAATTATTGTTCTGAAGCCAACAACTGCTTAGTGATCTACTCAAATTTGTTGAACGAAACGACTTAAGTATTCTAACCATGCTTAACCTTTAGGCCAGTATTTTTATTTAGAAAAACGCAATATGTAAGCTAACGAGGAAGGAGCCGCCGAGTAAAGAAAACAAAATGGTTAAAAAAATTCGCACGCGGTATTTATCAGATTTAACTCTAGAATTAAAGTATATAGAACGAGAAACAACGTTTGAAACCCTTTAAAAACTTTTAATAACTATATCAAAAATTATTGTTCTGAAGCCAACAACTGCTGAGTGATCTACTCAAATTTGTTGAACGAAACGACTTAAGTATTCTAACCATGCTTAACCTTTAGGCGGGTAAGTTTATTTAGAAAAACGCAATATGTAAGCTAACGAGGAAGGAGCCGTCGAGTAAACAAAACAAAATGGTTAAAAAAATTCGTGCGCGGTATTTATCAGTTTTAACTCTAGAATTAAAGGATATAGAACGAAAAAACAACGTTTGAAACCCTTTAAAAACTTTTAATAACTATATCAAAAATTATTGCTCTGAAGCCAACAACTGCTGAGGATCTACTCTTATTTGTTAAAGGAAACGACTTAAGTATTCTTACCATGCTTAACCTTTAGGCCGGTAAGTTTATTTAGAAAAACGCAATATGTAAGCTAACGAGGAAGGAGCCGTCGAGTAAACAAAACAAAATGGTTAAAAAAATTTGTACGCGGTATTTATCAGATTTAACTCGAGAATTAAAGGATATAGAACTAGACACAACGTTTGAAACCCTTTAAAAACTTTAAATAACTATATCAAAAATTATTGTTCTGAAGCCAACAACTGCTGAGTGATCTACTCAAATTTGTTGAACGAAACGACTTAAGTATTCTAACCATGCTTACCGTTAAGGCCGGTAAGTTTATTTAGAAAAATGCAATATGTAAGCTAACGAAGAAGGAGCCGTCGAGTAAACAAAACAAAATGGTTAAAAAAATTCGTACGCGGTATTTATCAGATTTAACTCTAGAATTAAAGGATATAGAACTAGAAACAACGTTTGAAACCCTTTAAAAACTTTTAATAACTATATCAAAAATTATTGTTCTGAAGCCAGCAACTGTTGAGTGATCTACTCAAATTTGTTGAACGAAACGACTTAAGTATTCTAACCATGCTTACCCTTTAGGCCGGTAAGTTTATTTAGAAAAATGCAATATGTAAGCTAACGAGGAAGGAGCCGTCGAGTAAACAAAACAAAATGATTAAAAAGATTCGTGCGCGGTATTTATCAAGGATATAGAACTAGAAACAACGTTTGAAACCCTTTAACAACTTTAAATAACTATATCAAAAATTGTTGTTCTGAAGCCAACAACTGCTGAGTGATCTACTCAAATAATGTTGAACGAAACGACTTAAGTATTCTAACCATGCTTAACCTTTAGGCCGGTAAGCTTATTTAGAAAAACGAAATATGTAAGCTAACGAGGAAGGAGCCGTCGAGTAAAGAAAACAAAATGGTTAAAAAAATTCGTATACGGTATTTATCTGTTTAAACTCTAGAATTAAAGGATATAGAACGA
Source organism: Eurosta solidaginis (assembly GCF_040869045.1). NCBI lineage: Eukaryota > Metazoa > Arthropoda > Insecta > Diptera > Tephritidae > Eurosta > Eurosta solidaginis. The sequence goes on from NC_090322.1 coordinate 82,934,390, forward strand.
GAAACAACGTTTGAAACCCTTTAAAAACTTTTAATAACTACATCAAAAATTATTGTTCTGAAGCCAACAACTGCTCAACTGCTGAGTGATCTACTCAAATTTGTTAAACGAAACGACTTAAGTATTCTAACCATGCTTAACCTTTAGGCCGGTAAGTTTATTTAGAAAAACGCAATATGTAAGCTAACGAGGAAAGATCCGTCGAGTAAACAAAACAAAATGGTATAAAAAATTCGTACGCGGTACTTATCAGTTTTAACTCTAGAATTAAAGGATATAGAACGGGAATCAACGTTTGAAACCCTTTAAAAACTTTTAATAACTATATCAAAAATTATTGTTCTGAAGCCAACAACTGCTGAGTGATCTACTCAAATTTGTTAAACGAAACGACTTAAGTATTCAAACCATGCTTAACCTTTAGGCCGGTAAGTTTATTTAGAAAAACGCAATATGTAAACTAACGAGGAAGGAGCCGTGGAATAAACAAAACAAAATGGTTAAAAAAAATTCGTATACAGTATTTATCTGTTTTAACTCTAGAATTAAAGGATATAGAACGAGAAACAACGTTTGAAACCCTTTAAAAACTTTTAATAACTACATCAAAAATTATTGTTCTGAAGCCAACAACTGCTGAGTGATCTACTCAAATTTGTTAAACGAAACGACTTAAGTATTCTAACCATGCTTAACCTTTAGGCCGGTAAGTTTATTTAGAAAAACGCAATATATAGGTTACGCGGAGATGGAGCGGATAACCCAAACGAATGGGTTAAAAAAATTCGTACGCGGGATTTATCAGTTTTAGCTCTAGAATTAAAGGATATAGAACGAGAAACAACGTTTGAAACCCTTTAAAAACTTTTAATAACTATATCAAAAATTATTGTTATGAAGCCAACAACTGCTGAGTGATCTACTCAAATTTGTTGAACGAAATGACTTAAGTATTCTAACCATGCTTAACCTTTAGGCCGGTAAGTTTATTTAGAAAAACGCAATATGTAAGTTAACGAGGAAGGAGCCGTCGAGTAAACAAAACAAAATGGTTAAAAAAATTCGTACGCGGTATTTATCAGATTTAACTCTAGAATTAAAGGATATAGAACTAGAAACAACGTTTGAAACCCTTTAAAAACTTTTAATAACTATATCAAAAATTATTGTTCTGAAGCCAACAACTGCTGAGTGATCTACTCAAATTTGTTGAACGAAACGACTTAAGTATTCTAACCATGCTTAACCTTTAGGCCGGTAAGTTTATTTAGAAAAACGCAATATGTAAGCTAACGAGGAAGGAGCCGTCGAGTAAACAAAACTAAATGGTTAAAATAATTCGTACGCGGTATTTATCAGATTTAACTCTAGAATTAAAGGATATAGAACGAGAAACAAAGTTTGAAACCCTTTAAAAACTTTTAATAACTATATCAAAAATTATTGTTCTGAAGCCAACAACTGCTGAGCTTTGGGCAATTGAGGGCGAGCAGTTTAATAAGAGTTATAAATGAGTAATTTTATGTGCTTGTAAGCGTATGAGTCGTGGCACAGTGGCTGACGTACCCGACCAAACGCCCGGGGTTGCGGGTTCAACTCCCACCAAGCATTCCTTTTTTTAAATTTATAAATTTTTATTATTAATGGCCTGTATTGAGTTTATGGGGTTTTTGATTGAATGTATTCCATTTATTGAGTTGGGTAGTTTTAGTGTTATTGGTGTATTTAAGTCATGGGGGGATGCATAGCATCAGTACACCTTTATTTATTTATTTGTGTTTATTTTAAGGGATTCAGTTTATTAAGTTGGGTAGTTTTAGTGTTATTGGTGTGTTTAAGTCATGGGAGGATGCATAGCATCAGTACACCTTTTATTTATTTAATTTGGGGGCGAGCACTGGGGGCTCTGAAGCTTCGCTCTACTGAGCCACCTCATCCTCTATTTGAAGAACCCTTTAAAATGTGATATGGAGGCGAGCACGGGATGGCTCTGGGGTATTGGCACCTCATTTTCTACAAGAAAAACCTCTATTTATTTATTTTGGGGCGAGCGTTGGGCACTCTGAGGTTTCGCTCTAATGAGCCACCTCATCTTCTATTTGAAGAACCCCTTCAAAGTGTGATATGGAGGCAAGCACTGGGCTCTGATGTATTAGCACACCATCCCAAGAACCTCGCTTTTAATTAAAAAACTCAAACTATGTCTTTAGAATATTTCACTAACCAGTTGAGAATTACAAGCACACTCAATGGCTACTGAAACAAACGAACGAAAAATGTTCATAGTTTAAGTCGCTTAAACACTTACCCTTTAGGCCGGTAAGTTTATTTAGAAAAATGCAATATGTAAGCTAATGAGGAAGGAGCCGTCGAGTAAACAAAACAAAATGGTTAAAAAAATTCGTACGCGGTATTTATCAGATTTAACTCTAGAATTAAAGAATATAGAACTAGAAACAACGTTTGAAACCCTTTAAAAACTTTAAATAACTATATCAAAAGTTATGGTTCTGAAGCCAACAACTGCTGAGTGATCTACTCAAATTTGTTGAACGAAACGACTTAAGTATTCTAACCATGCTTAACCTTTAGGCCGGTAAGTTTATTTAGAAAAACGCAATATGTAAGCTAACGAGGAAGGAGCCGTCGAGTAAACAAAACAAAATGGTTAAAAAAAATTCGTATGCGGCATATATCAGTTTTAACTCTAGAATTAAAGGATATAGAACGAGAAACAACGTTTGAAACCCTTTAAAAACTTGTAGTAACTATATCAAAAATTATTGTTCTGAAGCTAACTACTGCTGCGACGTATGCGGTATTTATCAGTTTTAACTCTAGAATTGAAGGACATAGAACGAGAAACAACGTTTGAAACCCTTTAAAAACTTTTATAACTATATCAAAAATTATTGTTCTGAAGCCAACAACTGCTGAGTGATCTACTCAAATTTATTAAACGAAACGACTTAAGTATTCTAACTTTGCTTAACCTTTAGGCCGGTTAGTTTATTTAGAAAAACGCAATATGTAAGCTAGCGACGAAGAAGCCGTGGAATAAACAAAACAAAATGGTTAAAAAAAATTCGTATGCGGTATTTATCAGTTTTAACTCTAGAATTAAAGGATATAGAACCAGAAACAACGTTTGAAACCCTTTAAAAACTTTAAATAACTATATCAAAAGTTATGGTTCTGAAGCCAACAACTGCTGAGTGATCTACTCAAATTTGTTAAACGAAACGATTTAAGTATTCTAACCATGCTTAACCATTAGGCCGGTAAGTTTATTTAGAAAAACGCAATATGTAAGCTAACGAGGAAGGAGCCGTCGAGTAAACAAAACAAAATGGTTAAAAAAATTCTTATGCGGTATATATCAGTTTTAACTGTAGACTTAAAGGATATAGAACGAGAAAAAACGTTTGAAAACCTTTAAAAACTTGTAGTAACTATATCAAAAATTATTTTTCTGAAGCGAACAACTGCTGAGTGAACTACTCAAATTTGTTGAGCAAAACGACTTAAAAACAAAACAAAATCGTTAAACAAATTGGTACGCGGTATTTATCAGATTTATCTCTAGAACTAAAGGATATAGAACGAGAAACAACATTTGAAACCCTTTAAAAACTTTTAATAACTATATCAAAAATTATTGTTCTGAAGCCAACAACTGCTGAGTGATCTACTCAAATTTGTTGAACGAAACGACTTAAGTATTCTAACCACGCTTACCCTTTAGGCCGGTAAGTTTATTTAGAAAAACGCAATATGTAAGCTAACGAGGAAGGAGCCGTCGAGTAAACAAAACAAAATCGCTAAAAAATTCGTACGCGGTATTTATCAGATTTAACTCTAGAATTAAAGGATATAGAACGAGAAACAACGTTTGAAACCCTTTAAAAACTTTTAATAACTATATCAAAAATTATTTTTCTGAAGCTAACAATTGCTGAGTGATCTACTCAAATTTGTTGAACGAAACGACTTAAGTATTCTAACCATGCTCACCCTTTAGGCCGGTACGTTTATTTAGAAAAATGCAATATGTAAGCTAACGAGGAAGGAGCCGTCGAGTAAACAAAACAAAATCGTTAAAAAAATTCGTACGCGGTATTTATCAGATTTAACTCTAGAATTAAAGGATATAGAACTAGAAACAACGTTTGAAACCCTTTAACAACTTTAAATAACTATATCAAAAATTATTGTTCTGAAGCCAACAACTGCTGAGTGATCTAGTCAAATTTGTTGAACGAAACGACTTAAGTATTCTAACCATGCTTAACCTTTAGGCCAGTAAGTTTATTTAGAAAAACGCAATATGTAAGCTAACGCGGAAGGAGCCGTCGAGTAAAGAAAACAAAATGGTTAAAAAAATTCGTACGCGGTATTTTTCAGATTTAACTCTAGAATTAAAGTATATAGAACGAGAAACAACCTTTGAAACCCTTTAAAAACTTTTAATAACTATATCAAAAATTATTGTTCTGAAGCCAACAACTGCTGAGTGATCTACTCTTATTTGTTAAAGGAAACGACTTAAGTATTCTTACCATGCTTAACCTTTAGGCCGGTAAGTTTATTTAGAAAAACGCAATATGTAAGCTAACGAGGAAGGAGCCGTCGAGTAAACAAAACAAAATGGTTAAAAAAATTCGCACGCGGTATTTATCAGATTTAACTCGAGAATTAAAGGATATAGAACTAGAAAAAACGTTTGAAACCCTTTAAAAACTTTTAATAACTATCTCAAAAATTATTGTTCTGAAGCCAACAACTGCTGAGTGATCTACTAAAATTTGTTAAACGAAACGACTTAAGTATTCTAACCATGCTTAACCTTTAGGCCGGTAAGTTTATTTAGAAAAACGCAATATATAAGCTAACGAGGAAGGAGCCGTGGAGTAAACAAAACAAAATGGTTAAAAAAAATTCGTATGCGGTATTTATCAGTTTTAACTCTAGAATTAAAGGGTATAGAACGAGAAACAACGTTTGAAACCCTTTAAAAACTTTTAATAACTATATCAAAAATTATTGTTCTGAAGCCAACAACTGCTGAGTGATCTACTCAAATTTGTTAAACGAAACGACTTAAGTATTCTAACCATGCCTAACCTTTAGGCCGGTAAGTTTATTTAGAAAAACGCAATATATAGGCTACGCGGAGATGGAGCGGTCGCGTAACCCAAACGAATGGGTTAAAAAAATTCGTACGCGGGATTTATCAGTTTTAACTCTAGAATTAAAGGATATAGAACGAGAAACAACGTTTGAAAGCCTTTAAAAACTTTTAATAACTATATCAAAAGTTATTGTTCTGAAGCCAACAACTACTGAGTGATCTACTCAAATTTGTTGAACGAAACGACTTAAGTATTCTAACCATGCTTACCCTTTAGGCCGGTAAGTTTATTTTGAAAAATGCAATATGTAAGCTAACGAGGAAGGAGCCGTCGAGTAAACAAAACAAATTGGTTAAAAAAATTCGTACGCGGTATTTATCAGATTTAACTCTAGAATTAAAGGATATAGAACTAGAAACAACGTTTGAAACCCTTTAAAAACTTTAAATACCTATATCAAAAGTTATTGTCCTGAAGCCAACAACTACTGAGTGATCTACTCAAATTTGTTGAACGAAACGACTTAAGTATTCTAACCATGCTTACCCTTTAGGCCGGTAAGTTTATTTTGAAAAATGCAATATGTAAGCTAACGAGGAAGGAGCCGTCGAGTAAACAAAACAAAATGGTTAAAAAAATTCGTACGCGGTATTTATCAGATTTAACTCTAGAATTAAAGGATATAGAACTAGAAACAACGTTTGAAACCCTTTAAAAACTTTAAATACCTATATCAAAAGTTATTGTTCTGAAGCCAACAACTACTGAGTGATCTACTCAAATTTGTTGAACGAAACGACTTAAGTATTCTAACCATGCTTACCCTTTAGGCCGGTAAGTTTATTTTGAAAAATGTAATATGTAAGCTAACGAGGAAGGAGCCGTCGAGTAAAGAAAACAAAATGGTTAAAAAAATTCGTACGCGGTATTTATCAGATTTAACTCTAGAATTAAAGGATATATAACTAGAAACAACGTTTGAAACCCTTTAAAAACTTTAAATACCTATATCAAAAGTTATTGTTCTGAAGCCAACAACTACTGAGTGATCTACTCAAATTTGTTGAACGAAACGACTTAAGTATTCTAACCATGCTTAACCTTTAGGCCGGTAAATTTATTTAGAAAAACGCAATATGTAAGCTAACGAGGAAGGAGCCGTCGAGTAAACAAAACAAAATGGTTAAAAAAATTCGTACGCGGTATTTATCAGATTTAACTCTAGAATTAAAGGATATAGAACTAGAAACAACGTTTGAAACCCTTTAAAAACTTTAAATACCTATATCAAAAGTTATTGTTCTGAAGCCAACAACTACTGAGTGATCTACTCAAATTTGTTGAACGAAACGACTTAAGTATTCTAACCATGCTTAACCTTTAGGCCGGTAAGTTTATTTAGAAAAACGCAATATGTAAGCTAACGAGGAAGGAGCCGTCGAGTAAACAAAACAAAATGGTTAAAAAAATTCGTACGCGGTATTTATCAGATTTAACTCTAGAATTAAAGGATATAGAACGAGAAACAACGTTTGAAACCCTTTAAAAACTTTTAATAACTATATCAAAAATTATTGTTCTGAAGCCAACAACTGCTGAGTGATCTACTCAAATTTGTTGAACGAAACGACTTAAGTATTCTAACCATGCTTACCCTTTAGGCCGGTAAGTTTATTTTGAAAAATGCAATATGTAAGCTAACGAGGAAGGAGCCGTCGAGTAAAGAAAACAAAATGGTTAAAAAAATTCGTACGCGGTATTTACCAGATTTAACTCTAGAATTAAAGGATATATAACTAGAAACAACGTTTGAAACCCTTTAAAAACTTTAAATAACTATATCAAAAATTATTGTTCTGAAGCCAACAACTGCTGAGTGATCTACTCAAATTTGTTGAACGAAACGACTTAAGTATTCTAACCATGCTTAACCTTTAGGCCGGTAAGTTTATTTAGAAAAACGCAATATGTAGGCTACACGGGAATGGAGCGGTCGAATAACCCACACGAATGGGTTAAAAAAATTCGTACGCAGTTTTTATCATATTTAGCTCTAAAATTAAAGGATATAGTACGCGAAACAACGTTTGAAACCCTTTAAAAAGTTTTAATAACTATATCAAAAATTATTGTTCTGAAGCTAACTACTGCTGCGACGTGAGCGGTATTTATCAGTTTTAACTCTAGAATTGAAGGACATAGAACGAGAAACAACGTTTGAAACACTTTCAAAACTTTTAATAACTATAACAAAAATTATTTTTCTGAAGCCAACAACTGCTGAGTGATCTACTCAATTTTGTTAAACGAAATGACTTAAGTATTCTAACCATGCTTAACCTTTAGGCCGGTAAGTTTATTTAGAAAAACGCAATATCTAAGCTAACGAGGAAGGAGCCGTCGAGTAAACAAAACAAAACGGTTAAAAAAATTCGTATGCGGTATATATCAGTTTTAACTCTATAATTAAAGGATATAGAACGAGAAACAACGTCTGAAACCCTTTAAAAACTTGTAGTAACTATATCAAAAATTATTGTTCTGAAGCTAACAACTGCTGAGTAAACTACTCAAATTTGTTGAGCAAAACGACTTAAGTATTCTAACCATGCTTAACCTTTAGGCCGGTAAGTATATTTAGAAAAACGTAATATGTAAGCTAACGAAGAAGAAGCGGTCGAGTAACCCAAACGAATGGGTTAAAAAAATTCGTACGCAGTTTTTATCATATTTAGCTCTAATATTAAAGGATATAGAACGAGAAACAACGTATGAAACCCTTTAAAAACTTTTAATAACTGAAGCTAACAACTGCTGAGTGATCTAAGGAAGGAGTGGTCGAGTAACCCAAACGAATGGCTTAAAAAATACGTAAGCAGTTTTTATCATATTTAGCTCTCATATTAAAGGATATAGAACGAGAAACAACGTTTGAAACCCTTTAAAAACTTTTAATACCTATATCAAAAATTATTGTTCTGAAGCCAACAACTGCTGAGTGATCTACTCAAATTTGTTAAACGAAACGACTTAAGTATTCTAACCATGCTTAACCTTTAGGCCGGTTAGTTTATTTAGAAAAACGCAATATGTAAGCTAACGAGGAAGGAGCCGTGGAATAAACAAAACAAAATGGTTAAAAAAAATTCGTATGCGGTATTTATCAGTTTTAACTCTAGAATTAAAGGATATAGACCAAGAAACAACGTTTGAAACCCTTTAAAAACTTTTAATAACTACATCAAAAATTATTGTTCTTAAGCCAACAACTGCTGAGTGATCTACTCAAGTTTGTTAAACGAAACGACTTAAGTATTCTAACCATGCTTAACCTTTAGGCCGGTAAGTTTATTTAGAAAAACGCAATGTGTAAGCTAACGAGGAAGGAGCCGTCGAGTAAACAAAAGAAAATGGGTAAAAAAATTCGTACGCGGTATTTATCAGATTTAACTCTAGAGTTAAAGGATGTAGAACGTGAAACAACGTTTGAAACCCTTTAAAAACTTTTAAAAAAACTATATCAAAAATTATTGTTCTGAATCCAACAACTACTTAGTGATCTACTCAAATTTGTTGAACAAACCGACGTAAGTATTTTAGCCTTGCTTAACCTTTAGGCCGGTAAGTTTATTTAGAAAAACGCAATATGTAAGCTAACGAGGAAGGAGCCGTCGAGTAAACAAAACAAAATGGTTAAAAAAATTCGTACGCGGTATTTATCAGATTTAACTCTAGAATTAAAGGATATAGAACTAGAAAAAACGTTTGAAACCCTTTAAAAACTTTTAATAACTATATCAAAAATTATTTTTCTGAAGCCAACAACTGCTGAGTGATCTACTCTAATTTGTTAAACGAAACGACTTAAGTATTCTAACCATGCTTAACCTTTAGGCCGGTAAGTTTATTTAGAAAAACGCAATATGTAAGCTAACGAGGAAGGAGCCGTCGAGTAAAGAAAACAAAATGGTTAAAAAAATTCGTACGCGGTATTTATCAGATTTAACTCTAGAATTAAAGGATATAGAACTAGAAAAAACGTTTGAAACCCTTTAAAAAATTTTAATAACTATATCAAAAATTATTGTTCTGAAGCCAACAACTGCTGAGTGATCTACTCAAATTTGTTGAACGAAACGACTTAAGTATTCTAACCATGCTTAAGCTTTAGGCCGGTAAGTTTATTTAGAAAAACGCAATATGTAAGCTAACGAGGAAAGAGCCGTCGAGTAAACAAAACAAAATGGTTTAAAAAATTCGTACGCGGTATTTATCAGTTTTAACTCTAGAATTAAAGGATATATAACGAGAAACAACGTTTGAAACCATTTAAAAACTTTTAATAACTATATCAAAAATTATTGTTCTGAAGCCAACAACTGCTGAGTGATCTACTCTAATTTGTTAAACGAAACGACTTAAGTATTCTAACCATGCTTAATCTTTAGGCCGGTAAGTTTATTTAGAAAAACGCAATATGTCAGCTAACGAGGAAGGAGCCGTCGAGTAAACAAAACAAAATGGTTAAAAAAAATCGTACGAGGTATTTATCAGATTTAACTCTAGAATTAAAGGATATTGAACGAGAAACAACGGTTGAAACCCTTTAAAAACTTTTAATAACTATCTCAAAAATTATTGTTCTGAAGCCAACAACTGCTGAGTGATCTACTCAAATATGTTGAACGAAACGACTTAAGTATTCTAACCATGCTTAACCTTTAGGCCGGTAAGTTTATTTAAAAAACGCAATATATAGGCTACGCGGAGATGGAGCGGTCGCTTAACCCAAACGAATGGGTTAAAAAAAATCGTACGAGGTATTTATCAGATTTAACTCTAGAATTAAAGGATATTGAACGAGAAACAACGGTTGAAACCCTTTAAAAACTTTTAATAACTATATCAAAAATTATTGTTCTGAAGCCAACAACTGCTGAGTGATCTACTCTAATTTGTTAAACGAAACGACTTAAGTATTCTAACCATGCTTAACCTTTAGGCCGGTAAGTTTATTTAAAAAAACGCAATATATAGGCTAGGCGGAGATGGAGCGGTCGCGTAACCCAAACGAATGGGTTAAAAAAATTCGTACGCGGGATTTATCAGTTTTAACTCTAGAATTAAAGGATATAGAACGAGAAACAATGTTTGAAACCCTTTGAAAATCTTTAATAACTATATCAAAAATTATTGTTCTGAAACCAACAACTGCTGAGTGACCTACTCAAATTTGTTGAACGAAATGTCTTAAGTATTCTAACCATGCTTAACCTTTAGGCCGGTAAGTTTAAGTAGAAAAACGCAATATGTAAGCTAACGAGGAAGGAGCCGTCGAGTAAACAAAACAAAATGGTTAAAAAAATTCGTACGCGGTATTTATCAGATTTAACTCTAGAATTAAAGGATATAGAACTAGAAACAACGTTTGAAACCCTTTATAAACTTTTAATAACTATATCAAAAATTATTGTTCTGAAGCCAACAACTGCTGAGTGATCTACTCTAATTTGTTAAACGAAACGACTTAAGTATTCTAACCATGCTTAACCTTCAGGCCGGTAAGTTTATTTAGAAAAACGCAATATGTCAGCTAACGAGGAAGGAGCCGTCGAGTAAAGAAAACAAAATGGTTAAAAAAATTCGTACGCGGTATTTATCAGATTTAACTCTAGAATTAAAGTATATAGAACGAGAAACAACGTTTGAAACCCTTTAAAAACTTTTAATAACTATATCAAAAATTATTGTTCTGAAGCCAACAACTGCTGAGTGATCTACTCAAATTTGTTGAACGAAACGACTTAAGTATTCTAACCATGCTTAAGCTTTAGGCCGGTAAGTTTATTTAGAAAAACGCAATATGTAAGCTAACGAGGAAAGAGCCGTCGAGTAAACAAAACAAAATGGTTTAAAAAATTCGTACGCGGTATTTATCAGTTTTAACTCTAGAATTAAAGGATATATAACGAGAAACAACGTTTGAAACCATTTAAAAACTTTTAATAACTATATCAAAAATTATTGTTCTGAAGCCAACAACTGCTGAGTGATCTACTCTAATTTGTTAAACGAAACGACTTAAGTATTCTAACCATGCTTAATCTTTAGTCCGGTAAGTTTATTTAGAAAAACGCAATATGTCAGCTAACGAGGAAGGAGCCGTCGAGAAAACAAAACAAAATGGTTAAAAAAAATCGTACGAGGTATTTATCTGATTTAACTCTAGAATTAAAGGATATTGAACGAGAAACAACGGTTGAAACCCTTTAAAAACTTTTAATAACTATCTCAAAAATTATTGTTCTGAAGCCAACAACTGCTGAGTGATCTACTCAAATTTGTTAAACGAAACGACTTAAGTATTCTAACCATGCTTAACCTTTAGGCCGGTAAGTTTATTTAGAAAAACGCAATATGTAAGCTAACGAGGAAGGAGCCGTGGAGTAAACAAAACAAAATGGTTAAAAAAAATTCGTATGCGGTATTATTCAGTTTTAACTCTAGAATTAAAGGATATAGAACGAGAAACAACGTTTGAAACCCTTTAAAAACTTTTAATAACTATATCAAAAATTATTGTTCTGAAGCCAACAACTGCTGAGTGATACTCAAATTTGTTAAACGAAACGACTTAAGTATTCTAACCATGCTTAACCTTTAGGCCGGTAAGTTTATTTAGAAAAACACAATATATAAGCTAACGAGGAAGGAGCCGTGGAATAAACAAAACAAAATGGTTAAAAAAAATTCGTATGCGGTATTTATCAGTTTTAACTCTAGAAATAAAGGATATAGAACGAGAAACAACGCTTTAAACCCTTTAAAAACTTTTAATAACTACATCAAAAATTATTGTTCTGAAGCCAACAACTGCTGAGTGATCTACTCAAATTTGTTGAACGAAATGACTTAAGTATTCTAACCATGCTTAACCTTTAGGCCGGTAAGTTTATTTAGAAAAACGCAATATATAGGCTACGCGGAGATGGAGCGGTCGCGTAACCCAAACGAATGGGTTAAAAAAATTCGTACGCGGGATTTATCAGTTTTAACTCTAGAATTAAAGGATATAGAACGAGAAACAACGTTTGAAACCCTTTAAAAACTTTTAATAACTATATCAAAAATTATTGTTCTGAAGCCAACAACTGCTGAGTGATCTACTCAAATTTGTTGAACGAAATGACTTAAGTATTCTAACCATGCTTAACCTTTAGGCCGGTAAGTTTATTTAGAAAAACGCAATATGTAAGCTAACGAGGAAGGAGCCGTCGAGTAAACAAAACAAAATGGTTAAAAAAATTCGTACGCGGTATTTATCAGATTTAACTCTAGAATTAAAGGATATAGAACTAGAAACAACGTTTGAAACCCTTTAAAAACTTTTAATAACTATATCAAAAATTATTGTTCTGAAGCCAACAACTGCTGAGTGATCTACTCAAATTTGTAGAACGAAACGACTTAAGTATTCTAACCATGCTTAACCTTTAGGCCGGTAAGTTTATTTAGAAAAACGCGATATGTAAGCTAAATAGGAAGGAGCCGTCGAGTAAACAAAACAAAATGGTTAAAAAAAATCGTACGCGGTATTTATCAGATTTAACTCTAGAATTAAAGGATATAGAACTAGAAACAACGTTTGAAACCCTTTAAAAACTTTAAATAACTATATCATAAATTATTGTTCTGAAGCCAACAACTACTGAGTGATCTACTCAAATTTGTTGAACGAAACGACTTAAGTATTCTAACCATGCTTAACCTTTAGGCCGGTTAGTTTATTTAGAAAAACGCATTATGTAAGCTAACAAGGAAGGAGCCGTCGAGTAAACAAAACTAAATGGTTAAAAAAATTCGTACGCGGTATTTATCAGATTTAACTCTAGAATAAAGGATATAGAACGAGAAACAACGTTTGAAACCCTTTAAAAACGTTTAATAACTATATCAAAAATTATTGTTCTGAAGTTAAATACTGCTGCGACGTATGCGGTATTTATCAGTTTTAACTCTAGAATTGAAGGACATAGAACGAGAAACAACGTTTGAAACCCTTTCAAAATTTTTAATAACTATAAAAAAAAATTATTGTTCTGAAGCCAACAACTGCTGAGTGATCTACACAAATTTGTTAAACGAAATGACTTAAGTATTCTAACCATGCTTAACCTTTACGCCGGTAAGTTTATTTAGAAAAACGCAATATGTAAGCTAACGAGGAAGGAGCCGTCGAGTAAACAAAACAAAATGGTTAAAAAAATTCGTATGCGGTATATATCAGTTTTAACTCTAGAATTAAAGGATATAGAACGAGAAACAATGTTTGAAACCCTTTAAAAACTTGTAGTAACTATATCAAAAATTATTGTTCTGAAGCTAACAACTGCTGAATAAACTACTCAAATTTGTTGAGCAAAACGACTTAAGTATTCTAACCATGCTTAACCTTTAGGCCGGTAGGTATATTTAGAAAAACGCAATATGTAAGCTAACGAAGAAGAAGCGGTCGAGTAACCCAAACGAATGGCTTAAAAAATTCGTACGCAGTTTTTATCATATCTAGCTCTCATATTAAAGGATATATAACGAGAAACAACGTTTGAAACCCTTTAAAAACTTTTAATAACTATGTCAAAAATTATTGTTCTGAAGCCAACAACTGCTGAGTGATCTACTCAAATTTGTTAAACGAAACGACTGAAGTATTCTCACCATGCTTAACTTTAGGCCGGTTAGTTTATTTAGAAAAACGCAATATGTAAGCTAACGAGGAAGGAGCCGTGGAATAAACAAAACAAAATGGTTAAAAAAAATTCGTATGCGGTATTTATCAGTTTTAACTCTAGAATTAAAGGATATAGAACGAGAAACAACGTTTGAAACCCTTTAAAAACTTTTAATAACTACATCAAAAATTATTGTTCTGAAGCCAACAACTGCTGAGTGATCTACTAAAATTTGTTAAACGAAATGACTTAAGTATTCTAACCATGCTTAACCTTTAGGCAGGTAAGTTTATTTAGAAAAACGCAATATATAGGCTACGCGGGGATGGAGCGGTCGCGTAACCCAAACGAATGGGTTAAAAAAATTCGTACGCGGGATTTATCAGATTCAACTCTAGAATTAAAGAATATAGAACTAGAAACAACGTTTGAAACACTTTAACAACTTTAAATAACTATATCAAAAATTATTGTTCTGAAGCCAACAACTGCTGAGTGATCTACTCAAATTTGTTGAACGAAATGTCTTAAGTATTCTAACCATGTTTAATATGTAAGCTAACGAGGAAGGAGCCGTCGAGTAAACAAAACAAAATGGTTAAAAAAATTCGTACGCGGTATTTATCAGATTTAACTCTAGAATTAAAGGATATAGAACTAGAAACAACGTTTGAACCCTTTAAAAACCTTTAATAACTATATCAAAAATTATTGTTCTGAAGCCAACAACTACTGAGTGATCTACTCAAATTTGTGGAACGAAACGACTTAAGTATTCTAGACATGCCTAACCTTTAGGCCGGTAAGTTTATTTAGAAAAACGCAATATGTAGGCTACACGGGAATGGAGCGGTCGAGTAACCCTGTAAGCTAACGAGGAAGGAGCCGTCGAGTAAACAAAACAAAATGGTTAAAAAAATTCGTACGCGGTATTTATCAGATTCAACTCTAGAATTAAAGGATATAGAACTAGAAACAACGTTTGAAACACTTTAACAACTTTAAATAACTATATCAAAAATTGTTGTTCTGAAGCCAACAACGGCTGAGTAATCTACTCTAATTTGTTAAACGAAACGACTTAAGTATTCTAACCATGCTTAACCTTTAGGCCGGTAAGTTAATTTAGAAAAACGCAATATGTAGGCTACACGGGAATGGAGCGGTCGAGTAACCCTGTAAGCTAACGAGGAAGGAGCCGTCGAGTAAACAAAACAAAATGGTTAAAAAAAATTGGTACGCGGTATTTATCAGATTTAATTCTAGAATTAAAGGATATAGAACTAGAAACAACGTTTGAAACCCTTTAACAACTTTAAATAACTATACCAAAAATTGTTGTTCTGAAGCCAACAACTGCTGAGTGATCTACTCAAATTTGTTAAACGAAATGACTTAAGTATTCCAACCATGCTTAACCTTTAGGCCGGTATGTTTATTTAGAAAAACGCAATATGTAAGCTAACGAGGAAGGAGCCGTCGAGTAAACAAAACAAAATGGTTAAAAAAATTGGTACGCGGTATTTATCAGATTTAACTCTAGAATTAAAGGATATAGAACTAGAAAGAACGTTTGAAACCCTTTAAAAACTTTTAATAACTATATCAAAAATTATTGTTCTGAAGCCAACGACTGCTGAGTGATCTACTCAAATTTGTTGAACGAAACGACTTAAGTATTCTAACCATGCTTACCGTTAAGGCCGGTAAGTTTATTTAGAAAAATGCAATATGTAAGCTAACGAAGAAGGAGCCGTCGAGTAAACAAAACAAAATGGTTAAAAAAATTCGTACGCGGTATTTATCAGATTTAACTCTAGAATTAAAGGATATAGAACTAGAAACAACGTTTGAAACCCTTTAAAAACTTTTAATAACTATATCAAAAATTATTGTTCTGAAGCCAGCAACTGTTGAGTGATCTACTCAAATTTGTTGAACGAAACGACTTAAGTATTCTAACCATGCTTACCCTTTAGGCCGGTAAGTTTATTTAGAAAAATGCAATATGTAAGCTAACGAGGAAGGAGCCGTCGAGTAAACAAAACAAAATGGTTAAAAAAATTCGTACGCGGTATTTATCAGATTTAACTCTAGAATTAAAGGATATAGAACGAGAAACAACGTTTGAAACCCTTTAAAAACTTTTAATAGCTATATCAAAAATTATTGTTCTAAAGCCAACAACTGCTGAGTGATCTACTCAAATTTGTTGAACGAAACGACTTAAGTATTCTAACCATGCTTACCGTTAAGGCCGGTAAGTTTATTTAGAAAAATGCAATATGTAAGCTAACGAAGAAGGAGCCGTCGAGTAAACAAAACAAAATGGTTAAAAAAATTCGTACGCGGTATTTATCAGATTTAACTCTAGAATTAAAGGATATAGAACTAGAAACAACGTTTGAAACCCTTTAAAAACTTTTAATAACTATATCAAAAATTATTGTTCTGAAGCCAGCAACTGTTGAGTGATCTACTCAAATTTGTTGAACGAAACGACTTAAGTATTCTAACCATGCTTACCCTTTAGGCCGGTAAGTTTATTTAGAAAAATGCAATATGTAAGCTAACGAGGAAGGAGCCGTCGAGTAAACAAAACAAAATGGTTAAAAAAATTCGTACGCGGTATTTATCAGATTTAACTCTAGAATTAAAGAATATAGAACTAGAAACAACGTTTGAAACCCTTTAACAACTTTAAATAACTATATCCAAAATTATTGTTCTGAAGCCAACAACTGCTTAGTGATCTACTCTAATTTGTTGAACGAAACGACTTAAGTATTCTAACCATGCTTAACCTTTAGGCCAGTATTTTTATTTAGAAAAACGCAATATGTAAGCTAACGAGGAAGGAGCCGCCGAGTAAAGAAAACAAAATGGTTAAAAAAATTCGCACGCGGTATTTATCAGATTTAACTCTAGAATTAAAGTATATAGAACGAGAAACAACGTTTGAAACCCTTTAAAAACTTTTAATAACTATATCAAAAATTATTGTTCTGAAGCCAACAACTGCTGAGTGATCTACTCAAATTTGTTGAACGAAACGACTTACGTATTCTAACCATGCTTAACCTTTAGGCCGGTAAGTTTATTTAGAAAAACGCAATATGTAAGCTAACGAGGAAGGAGCCGTCGAGTAAACAAAACAAAATGGTTAAAAAAATTCGTGCGCGGTATTTATCAGTTTTAACTCTAGAATTAAAGGATATAGAACGAAAAAACAACGTTTGAAACCCTTTAAAAACTTTTAATAACTATATCAAAAATTATTGCTCTGAAGCCAACAACTGCTGAGGGATCTACTCTTATTTGTTAAAGGAAACGACTTAAGTATTCTTACCATGCTTAACCTTTAGGCCGGTAAGTTTATTTAGAAAAACGCAATATGTAAGCTAACGAGGAAGGAGCCGTCGAGTAAACAAAACAAAATGGTTAAAAAAATTTGTACGCGGTATTTATCAGATTTAACTCGAGAATTAAAGGATATAGAACTAGACACAACGTTTGAAACCCTTTAAAAACTTTAAATAACTATATCAAAAATTATTGTTCTGAAGCCAACAACTGCTGAGTGATCTGTTCAAATTTGCTGAACGAAACGACTTAAGTATTCTAACCATGCTTAACCTTTAGGCCGGTAAGTTTATTTAGAAAAACGCAATTTGTAGGCTACACGGGAATGGAGCGGTCGAGTAACCCTGTAAGCTAACGAGGAAGGAGCCGTCGAGTAAACAAAACAAAATGATTAAAAAGATTCGTGCGCGGTATTTATCAAGGATATAGAACTAGAAACAACGTTTGAAACCCTTTAACAACTTTAAATAACTATATCAAAAATTGTTGTTCTGAAGCCAACAACTGCTGAGTGATCTACTCAAATAATGTTGAACGAAACGACTTAAGTATTCTAACCATGCTTAACCTTTAGGCCGGTAAGCTTATTTAGAAAAACGAAATATGTAAGCAAACGAGGAAGGAGCTGTCGAGTAAAGAAAACAAAATGGTTAAAAAAATTCGTACGCGGTACTTATCAGATTTAACTCTAGAATTAAAGTATATAGAACGAGAAACAACCTTTGAAACCCTTTAAAAACTTTTAATAACTATATCAAAAATTATTGTTCTGAGGCCAACAACTGCTGAGTGATCTACTCAAATTTGTTGAACGAAACGACTTAAGTATTCTAACCATGCTTAACCTTTAGGCCGGTAAGTTTATTTAGAAAAACGCAATATGTAAGCTAACGAGGAAAGATCCGTCGAGTAAACAAAACAAAATGGTATAAAAAATTCGTATGCGGTATTTATCAGTTTTAACTCTAGAATTAAAGGATATATAACGAGAAACAACGTTTGAAACCATTTAAAAACTTTTAATAACTATATCAAAAATTATTGTTCTGAAGCCAACAATTGCTGAGTGATCTACTTTAATTTGTTAAACGAAACGACTTAAGTATTCTAACCATGCTTAACCTTTAGGCCGGTAAGTTTATTTAGAGAAACGCAATATGTAAACTAACGAGGAAGGAGCCGTGGAATAAACAAAACAAAATGATTAAAAAAAATTCGTATACGGTATTTATCTGTTTTAACTCTAGAATTAAAGGATATAGAACGAGAAACAACGTTTGAAACCCTTTAAAAACTTTTAATAACTACATCAAAAATTATTGTTCTGAAGCCAACAACTGCTGAGTGATCTACTCAAATTTGTTAAGCGAAACGACTTAAGTATTCTAACCATGCTTAACCTTTAGGCCGGTAAGTTTATTTAGAAAAACGCAATATGTAAGTTAACGAGGAAAGATCCGTCGAGTAAACAAAACAAAATGGTATAAAAAATTCGTACGCGGTACTTATCAGTTTTAACTCTAGAATTAAAGGATATAGAACGGGAAACAACGTTTGAAACCCTTTAAAAACTTTTAATAACTACATCAAAAATTATTGTTCTGAAGCCAACAACTGCTGAGTGATCTACTCAAATTTGTTAAACGAAACGACTTAAGTATTCTAACCATGCTTAACCTTTAGGCCGGTAAGTTTATTTAGAAAAACGCAATATGTAAGCTAACGAGGAAAGATCCGTCGAGTAAACAAAACAAAATGGTATAAAAAATTCGTACGCGGTACTTATCAGTTTTAACTCTAGAATTAAAGGATATAGAACGGGAAACAACGTTTGAAACCCTTTAAAAACTTTTAATAACTATATCAAAAATTATTGTTCTGAAGCCAACAACTGCTGAGTGATCTACTCAAATTTGTTAAACGAAACGACCTAAGTATTCTAACCATGCTTAACCTTTAGGCCGTAAGTTTATTTAGAAAAACGCAATATGTAAACTAACGAGGAAGGAGCCGTGGAATAAACAAAACAAAATGGTTAAAAAAAATCCGTATACGGTATTTATCTGTTTTAACTCTAGAATTAAAGGATATAGAACGAGAAACAACGTTTGAAACCCTTTAAAAACTTTTAATAACTACATCAAAAATTATTGTTCTGAAGCCAACAACTGCTGAGTGATCTACTCAAATTTGTTAAACGAAACGACTTAAGTATTCTAACCATGCTTAACCTTTAGGCCGGTAAGTTTATTTAGAAAAACGCAATATGTAAGTTAACGAGGAAAGATCCGTCGAGTAAACAAAACAAAATGGTATAAAAAATTCGTACGCGGTACTTATCAGTTTTAACTCTAGAATTAAAGGATATAGAACGGGAAACAACGTTTGAAACCCTTTAAAAACTTTTAATAACTATATCAAAAATTATTGTTCTGAAGCCAACAACTGCTGAGTGATCTACTCAAATTTGTTAAACGAAACGACCTAAGTATTCTAACCATGCTTAACCTTTAGGCCGTAAGTTTATTTAGAAAAACGCAATATGTAAACTAACGAGGAAGGAGCCGTGGAATAAACAAAACAAAATGGTTAAAAAAAATCCGTATACGGTATTTATCAGTTTTAACTCTAGAATTAAAGGATATAGAACGAGAAACAAAGTTTGAAACCCTTTAAAAACTTTTAATAACTATATCAAAAATTATTGTTCTGAAGCCAACAACTGCTGAGCTTTGGGCAATTGAGGGCGAGCAGTTTAATAAGAGTTATAAATGAGTAATTTTATGTGCTTGTAAGCGTATGAGTCGTGGCACAGTGGCTGACGTACCCGACCAAACGCCCGGGGTTGCGGGTTCAACTCCCACCAAGCATTCCTTTTTTTAAATTTATAAATTTTTATTATTAATGGCCTGTATTGAGTTTATGGGGTTTTTGATTTAATGTATTCCATTTATTGAGTTGGGTAGTTTTAGTGTTATTGGTGTATTTAAGTCATGGGGGGATGCATAGCATCAGTACACCTTTATTTATTTATTTGTGTTTATTTTAAGGGATTCAGTTTATTAAGTGGGGTAGTTTTAGTGTTATTGGTGTGTTTAAGTCATGGGAGGATGCATAGAATCAGTACACCTTTTATTTGTTTAATTTGGGGGCGAGCACTGGGGGCTCTGAAGCTTCGCTCTACTGAGCCACATCATCCTCTATTTGAAGAACCCTTTAAAATGTGATATGGAGGCGAGCACGGGATGGCTCTGGGGTATTGGCACCTCATTTTCTACAAGAAAAACCTCTATTTATTTATTTTGGGGCGAGCGTTGGGCACTCTGAGGTTTCGCTCTAATGAGCCACCTCATCTTCTATTTGAAGAACCCCTTCAAAGTGTGATATGGAGGCGAGCACTGGGCTCTGATGTATTAGCACACCATCCGAAGAACCCCGCTTTTAATTAAAAAACTCAAACTATGTCTTTAGAATATTTCACTAACCAGTTGAGAATTACAAGCACACTCAATGGCTACTGAAACAAACGAACGAAATTTGTTCATAGTTTAAGTCGCTTAAACATACTCCCCCCTTAAACGGCTTAGTCGTCTAATGAAACTTCCATACGAGCCAGTGATCCGGCTCGAAGGACCATGTCTAAGCTTTGGGCAATTGAGGGCGAGCAGTTTAATAAGAGTTATAAATGAGTAATTTTATGTGCTTGTAAGCGTATGAGTCGTGGCACAGTGGCTGACGTACCCGACCAAACGCCCGGGGTTGCGGGTTCAACTCCCACCAAGCATTCCTTTTTTTAAATTTATAAATTTTTATTATTAATGGACTGTATTGAGTTTATGGGGTTTTTGATTTAATGTATTCCATTTATTGAGTTGGGTAGTTTTAGTGTTATTGGTGTATTTAAGTCATGGGAGGATGCATAGCATCAGTACACCTTTATTTATATATTTGTGTTTATTTTAAGGGATTCAGTTTATTAAGTTGGGTAGTTTTAGTGTTATTGGTGTGTTTAAGTCATGGGAGGATGCAGAGCATCAGTACACCTTTTATTTATTTAATTTGGGGGAGAGCACTGGGGGCTCTGAGGCTTCGCTCTACTGAGCCACCTCATCCTCTATTTGAAGAACCCTTTAAAATGTGATATGGAGGCGAGCACAGGACGGCTCTGAGGTATTGGCACCCCATTTTCTACAAGAAAAACCTCTATTTATTTAATTTGGGGCGAGCGTTGGGCACTCTGAGGTTTCGCTCTAATGAGCCACCTCATCTTCTATTTGAAGAACACCTTCAAAGTGTGATATGGAGGTGAGCACTGGGCTCTGATGTATTAGCACACCATCCGAAGAACCTCGCTTTTAATTAAAAAACTCAAACTATGTCTTTAGAATATTTCACTAACCAGTTGAGAACTACAAGCACACTCAATGGCTACTGAAACAAACGAACGAAAAATGTTCATAGTTTAAGTCGCTTAAACACTTACCCTTTAGGCCGGTAAGTTTATTTAGAAAAATGCAATATGTAAGCTAACGAGGAAGGAGCCGTCGAGTAAACAAAACAAAATGGTTAAAAAAATTCGTACGCGGTATTTATCAGATTTAACTCTAGAATTAAAGAATATAGAACTAGAAACAACGTTTGAAACCCTTTAAAAACTTTAAATAACTATATCAAAAGTTATGGTTCTGAAGCCAACAACTGCTGAGTGATCTACTCAAATTTGTTGAACGAAACGACTTAAGTATTCTAACCATGCTTAACCTTTAGGCCGGTAAGTTTATTTAGAAAAACGCAATATGTAAGCTAACGAGGAAGGAGCCGTCGAGTAAACAAAACAAAATGGTTAAAAAAAATTCGTATGCGGCATATATCAGTTTTAACTCTAGAATTAAAGGATATAGAACGAGAAACAACGTTTGAAACCCTTTAAAAACTTGTAGTAACTATATCAAAAATTATTGTTCTGAAGCTAACTACTGCTCCGACGTATGCGGTATTTATCAGTTTTAACTCTAGAATTGAAGGACATAGAACGAGAAACAACGTTTGAAACCCTTTAAAAACTTTTAATAACTATATCAAAAATTATTGTTCTGAAGCCAACAACTACTGAGTGATCTACTCAAATTTGTTAAACGAAACGACTTAAGTATTCTAACTTTGCTTAACCTTTAGGCCGGTTAGTTTATTTAGAAAAACGCAATATGTAAGCTAACGAGGAAGGAGCCGTGGAATAAACAAAACAAAATGTTTAAAAAAAATTCGTATGCGGTATTTATCAGTTTTAACTCTAGAATTAAAGGATATAGAATGAGAAACAACGTTTGAAACCCTTTAAAAACTTTTAATAACTACATCAAAAATTATTGTTCTGAAGCCAACAACTGCTGAGTGATCTACTCAAATTTGTTGGACGAAACGACTTAAGTATTCTAACCATGCTTACCATTTAGGCCGGTAAGTTTATTTAGAAAAATGCAATATGTAAGCTAACGAGGAAGGAGCCGTCGAGTAAACAAAACAAAATGGTTAAAAAAATTCGTACGCGGTATTTATCAGTTTTAACTCTAGAATTAAAGGATATAGAACGAGAAAAAACGTTTGTAACCCTTTAAAAACTTTTAATAACTATATCAAAAATTATTGTTCTGAAGCCAACAACTGCTGAGTGATCTACTCTAATTTGTTAAACGAAACGACTTAAGTATTCTAACCATGCTTAACCTTTAGGCCGGTAAGTTCATTTAGAAAAAAGCAATATGTAAGCTAACGAGGAAGGAGCCGTCGAGTAAACAAAACAAAATGGTTAAAAAAATTCGTATGCGGTATGCATCAGTTTTAACTCTAGAATTAAAGGATATAGAACGAGAAAAAACATTTGAAACCCTTTAAAAACTTTTAATAACTATATCAAAAATTATTGTTCTGAAGCTAACAACTGCTGAGTGAACTACTCAAATTTGTTGAGTAAAACGACCTAAGTATTCTAACCATGCTTAACCTTTAGGCCGGTAAGAATATTTAGAAAAACGCAATATGTAAGCTAACGAGGAAGGAGCGGTAGAGTAACCCAAACGAATGGGTTAAAAAAATTCGTACGCAGTTTTTATCATATTTAGCTCTAATATTAAAGGATATAGAACGAGAAACAACGTATGAAACCCTTTAAAAACTTTTAATAACTGAAGTTAACAACTGCTGAGTGATCTAAGGAAGGAGCGGTCGAGTAACCCAAACGAATGGCTTAAAAAATTTATACGCAGTTTTTATCATATTTAGCTCTCATATTAAAGGATATAGAACGAGAAACAACGTTTGAAACCCTTTAAAAACTTTCAATAACTATACAAAAATTATTGTTCTGAAGCCAACAACTGCTGAGTGATCTAGTCAAATTTGTTGAACGAAACGACTTAAGTATTCTAACCATGCTTAACCTTTAGGCCGGTAAGTTTATTTAGAAAAACGCAATATGTAAGCTAACGAGGAAGGAGCCGTCGAGTAAACAAAACAAAATGGTTAAAAAAATTCGTACGCGGTATTTATCAGTTTTAACTCTAGAATTAAAGGATATAGAACGAGAAAAAACGTTTGAAACCCTTTAAAAACTTTTAATAACTATATCAAAAATTATTGTTCTGAAGCCAACAACTTCTGAGTGATCTACTCTTATTTGTTAAACGAAACGACTTAAGTATTCTACCCATGCTTAGCCTTTAGGCCGGTAAGTTTATTTAGAAAAACGCAATATGTAAGCTAACGAGGAAGGAGCCGTCGAGTAAATAAAACAAAATGGTTAAAAAAATTCGTATGCGGTATGTATCAGTTTTAACTCTAGAATTAAAGGATATAGAACGAAAAAACAACGTTTGAAACCCTTTAAAAACTTTTAATAACTATATCCAAAATCATTGTTCTGAAGCCAACAACTGCTGAGTGATCTAGTCAAATTTGTTGAACGAAACGACTTAAGTATTCTAACCATGCTTAACCTTTAGGCCGGTAAGTTTATTTAGAAAAACGCAATATGTAAGCTAACGAGGGAGGAGCCGTCGAGTAAACAAAACAAAATGGTTAAAAAAATTCGTACGCGGTATTTATCAGTTTTAACTCTAGAACTAAAGGATATAGAACGAGAAACAACGTTTGAAACCCTTTAAAAACTTTTAATAACTATATCAAAAATTATTGTTCTGAAGCCAACAATTGCTGAGTGATCTACTCAAATTTGTTGAACGAAACGACTTAAGTATTCTAACCATGCTTAACCTTTAGGCCGGTAAGTTTATTTAGAAAAACGCAATATGTAAGCTAACGAGGAAGGAGCCGACGAGTAAACAAAACAAAATGGTTAAAAAAAATCGTACGCGGTATTTATCAGATTTAACTCTAGAATTAAAGGATATAGAACGAGAAACAACGTGTGAAACCCTTTAAAAACTTTTAATAACTATATCAAAAATTATTGTTCTGAAGCCAACAAATGCTGAGTGATCTACTCAAATTTGTTGAACGAAACGACTTGAGTATTCTAACCATGCTTAACCTTTAGGCCGGTAAGTTTATTTAGAAAAACGCAATATGTAAGCTAACGAGGAAGGAGCCGTCGAGGAAACAAAACAAAATTGTTAAAAAAATTCGTATGCGGTATTTATCAGATTTAACTCTAGAACTAAAGGGTATAGAACTAGAAACAACGTTTGAAACCCTTTAAAAACTTTAAATAACTATTATATAAAAAATTATTGTTCTGAAGCCAACAACTGCTGAGTGATTTATTCAAATTTGTTGAACGAAACGACTTAAGTATTCTAACCATGCTTAACCTTTAGGCCGGTAAGTTTATTTAGAAAAACGCAATATGTAAGCTAACGAGGAAGGAACCGTCGAGTAAACAAAACAAAATGGTTAAAAAAATTTCTACGCCGTATTTATCAGATTTAACCCTAGAATTAAAGGATATAGAACGAGAAACAACGTTTGAAACCCTTTAAAAACTTTTAATAACTATATCAAAAATTATTGTTCTGAAGCTAAAACTGCTGAGTGATCTACTCAAATTTGTTGAACGAAACTACTTAAGTATTCTAACCATGTTCAACCTTTAGGCCAGTAAGTTTATTTAGAAAAACGCAATATGTAAGCTAACGAAGAAGGAGCCGTCGAGTAAACAAAACAAAATGGTTAAAAAAATTCGTACGCGGTATTTATCAGATTTAACTCTAGAATTAAAGGATATAGAACTAGAAACGTTTGAAACCCTTTAAAAACTTTAAATAACTATATCAAAAATTATTGTTCTGTAGCCAACAACTGCTGAGTGATCTACTCTAATTTGTTGAACGAAACGACTTAAGTATTCTAACCATGCTTAACTTTAAGGCCGGGTGGAGCGGTCGAGTAACCCAAACGAATGGGTAAAAAAAATTCGTACGCAGTTGTATCATATTTAGCTCTACGAACGAGAAACAACGTTTGAAACCCTTCGAATCAGGAGGAAGGAGCCGTCGAGTAAACAAAAAAAAAAAAAAATGGTTAAAAAAATTCGTACCCGTCGAGTGAACAAAACAAAATGGTTAAAAAAATTCGTATGCGGTATTTATCAGTTTTAACTCTAGAATTAAAGGATATAGAACGAAAAACAACGTTTGAAACCCTTTAAAAACTTGTAATAACTATATCAAAAATTATTGTTCTGAAGCCAACAACTGCTGTTTGATCTACTCAAATTTGTTGAACGAAAAGACTTAAGTATTCTAACCATGCTTAACCTTTAGGCCGGTAAGTTTATTTAGAAAAAACGCAATATGTAAGCTAACGAGGAAGGAGTCGTCGAGTAAACAAAACAAAATGGTTAAAAAAATTCTCACGCGGCATTTATCAGTTTTAACTCTGGAATTAAAGGATATAGAACGAGAAACAACGTTTGAAACCATTAAAAAACTTTTAATAACTATATCAAAAATTATTGTTCTGAAGCCAACAACTGCTGAGTGATCTACTCTAATTTATTGAACGAAACGACTTAAGTATTCTAACCATGCTTAACCTTTAGGCTGGTAACTTTATTTAGAAAAACGCAATATGTAAGCTAACGAGGAAGGAGCCGTCGAGTGAACAAAACAAAATGGTTAAAAAAATTCGTATGCGGTATTTATCAGTTTTAACTCTAGAATTAAAGGATATAGAACGAGAAACAACATTTGAAACCCTTTAAAAACTTGTAATAACTATATCCAAAATTATTGTTCTGAAGCCAACAACTGCTGTTTGATCTACTCAAATTTGTTGAACGAAAAGACTTAAGTATTCTAACCATGCTTAACCTTTAGGCCGGTAAGTTTATTTGGAAAAAACCCAATATGTAAGCTAACGAGGAAGGAGCCGTCGAGTAAACAAAACAAAATGGTTAAAAAAATTCGTACGCGGCATTTATCAGTTTTAATTCTAGAATTAAGGGATATAGAACGAGAAACAACGTTTGAAACCCTTTAAAAACTTTTAATAACTATATCAAAAATTATTGTTCTGAAGCCAACAACTGCTGAGTGATCTCCTCTAATTTATTAAACGAAACGACTTAAGTATTCTAACCACGCTTAACCTTTAGGCCGGTAAGTTTATTTAGAAAAACGCAATAACGAGGAAGGAGCCGTCGAGTAAACAAAACAAAATGGTTAAAAAAATTCGTATGCGGTATTTATCAGTTTTATCTCTAGAATTATAGGATATAGAACGAGGAACAACGTTTGTTACCCTTTAAAAACTTTTAATAACTATATCAAAAATTATTGTTCTGAAGCCAACAACTGCTGAGTGATCTACTCAAATTTGTTGAACGAAAAGACTTAAGTATTCTAACCATGCTTAACCTTTAGGCCGGTAAGTTTATTTAGAAAAAACGCAATATGTAAGCTAACGAGGAAGGAGCGGTCGAGTAAACAAAACAAAATGGTTAAAAAAATTCGTACGTGGCATTTATCAGTTTTAACTCTAGAATTAAAGGATATAGAAAGAGAAACAACGTTTGAAACCCTTTAAAAACTTTTAATAACTATATCAAAAATTATTGTTCTGAAGCCAACAACTGCTGAGTGATCTACTCAAATTTGTTGAACGAAACGACTTAAGTATTCTAACCATGCTTAACCTTTAGGCCGGTAAGTTTATTTAGAAAAACGCAATATGTAAGCTAACGAGGAAGGAGCCGTCGAGTAAACAAAACAAAATGGTTAAAAAAATTCGTACGCGGTATTTATCAGATTTAACTCTAGAATTAAAGGATATAGAACGAGAAACAACGTTTGAAACCCTTTAAAAACTTTTAATAACTATATCAAAAATTATTGTTCTGAAGCCAACAATTGCTGAGTGATCTACTCAAATTTGTTGAACGAAACGATTTAAGTATTCTAACCATGCTTAACCTTTAGGCCGGTAAGTTTATTTAGAAAAACGCAACATGTAAGCTAGCGAGGAAGGAGCCGTCGAGTAAACAAAACAAAATGGTTAAACAAATTCGTACGCGGTATTTATCAGATTTAACTCTAGAATTAAAGGATATAGAACTAGAAACAACGTTTGAAACCCTTTAAAAACTTTAAATAACTATATCAAAAATTATTGTTCTGAAGCCAACAACTGATGAGTGATCTACTCAAATTTGTTGAACGAAACGACTTAAGTATTCTAACCATGCTTAACTTTTAGGTCGGTAAGTTTATTTAGAAAAACACAATATGTAGGCTACACGGGAATGGAGCGGTCGAGTAACCCAAACGAATGGGTTAAAATAATTCGTACGCAGTTTTTATCATATTTAGATCTAGAATTAAAGGATATAGAACGAGAAACAACGTTTGAAATCCTTTAAAAACTTTTAATAACTTTATCAAAAATTATTGTTCGGAAGCCAACAACTGCTGAGTGATCTACTCAAATTTGTTAAACGAAACGACTTAATTATTCTAACCATGCTTAACCTTTAGGCCGGTAAGATTATTTAGAAAAACGCAATATGTAAACTAACGAGGAGGGAGCGATCGCGTAGCCCAAACGGATGAGTTAAAAAAATTCGTACGCAGTTTTTATCATATTTAGATCTAGAATTAAAGGATATAGAACGAGAAACAACGTTTGAAATCCTTTAAAAACTTTTAATAACTATATCAAAAATTATTGTTCTGAAGCCAACAACTGCTGAGTGATCTACTCAAATTTGTTGAATGAAACGCCTTAAGTATTCTAACCATGCTTAACCTTTAGGCCGGTAAATTTATTTAGAAAAACGCAATATGTAAGCTAACGAGGAAGGAGTCGTTGAGTAAACAAAACAAAATGGTTAAAAAAATTCGTACGCGGCATTTATCAGTTTTAACTCTAGAATTAAAGGATATAGAACGAGAAACAACGTTTGAAACCCTTTAAAAACTCTTAATAACTATATCAAAAATTATTGTTCTGAAGCCAACAACTGCTGAGTGATCTATTCAAATTTGTTGAACGAAACGACTTAAGTATTCTAACCATGCTTAACCTTTAGGCCGGTAAGTTTATTTAGAAAAACGCAATATGTAAAAGCTAACGAGGAAGGAGCCGTCGAGTAAACAAAACAAAATGGTTAAAAAAATGCGTACGCGGTATTTATCAGATTTAACTCTAGAATTAAAGGATATAGAACTAGAAACAACGTTTGAAACCCTTTAAAATCTTTAAATAACTATATCAAAAATTATTGTTCTGAAGCCAACAACTGCTGAGTGATCTACTCAAATTTGTTGAACGAAACGACTTAAGTATTCTAACCATGCTTAACTTTTAGGCCGGTAAGTTTATTTAGAAAAACGCAATATGTAGGCTACACGGGAATGGAGCGGTCGAGTAACCCAAACGAATGGGTTAAAATAATTCGTACGCAGTTTTTATCATATTTAGATCTAGAACTAAAGGATATAAAACGAGAAACAACATTTGAAATCCTTTAAAAACTTTTAATAACTATATCAAAATTTATTGTTCTGAAGCCAACAACTGCTGAGTGATCTACTCTAATTTGTTAAACGAAACGACTTAAGTATTCTAACCATGCTTAACCTTTAGGCCGGTAAGTTTATTTAGAAAAACGCAATATGTAAGCTAACGAGGAAAGAGCCGTCGAATAAACAAAACAAAATGGTTAAAAAAATTCGTACGCAGTATTTATCAGTTTTAACTCTAGAATTAAAGGATATATAACGAGAAACAACGTTTGAAACCATTTAAAAACTTTTAATAACTATATCAAAAATTATTGTTCTGAAGCCAACAACTGCTGCATGATCTACTCTCGTTTGTTAAACGAAACGACTTAAGTATTCTAACCATGCTTAACCTTTAGGCCGGTATGTTTATTTAGAAAAACGCAATATGTCAGCTAACGAGGAAGGAGCCGTCGAGTAAACAAAACAAAATGGTTAAAAAAATTCGTACGAGGTATTTATCAGATTTAACTCTAGAATTAACGGATATTGAACGAGAAACAACGGTTGAAACCCTTTAAAAACTTTTAATAACTATCTCAAAAATTATTGTTTTGAAGCCAACAACTGCTGAGTGATCTACTCAAATTTGTTAAACGAAACGACTTAAGTATTCTAACCATGCTTAACCTTTAGGCCGGTAAGTTTATTTAGAAAAACCCAATATGTAAGCTAACGAGGAAGGAGCCGTGGAGTAAACAAAACAAAATGGTTAAAAAAAATTCGTATGCGGTATTTATCAGTTTTAACTCTAGAATTAAAGGATATAGAACGAGAAACAACGTTTGACACCCTTTAAAAACTTTTAATAACTATATCAAAAATTAGTGTTCTGAAGCCAACAACTGCTGAGTGATCTACTCAAATTTGTTAAACGAAACGACTTAAGTATTCTAACCATGCTTAACCTTTAGGCCGGTAAGTTTGTTTAGAAAAATGCAATATGTAAGCTAACGAGGAAGGAGCCGTAGAGTAAACAAAACAAAATGGTTAAAAAAAATTCGTATGCGGTATTTATCAGTTTTAACTCTAGAATTAAAGGATATCGAACGAGAAACAACTTTTGAAACCCTTTAATAACTTTTAATAACTACATCAAAAATTATTGTTCTGAAGCCAACAACTGCTGAGTGATCTACTCAAATTTGTTAAACGAAACGACTTCAGTATTCTAACCATGCTTAACCTTTAGGCCGGTAAGTTTATTTAGAAAAACGCAATATGAAGGAGCCGTGGAGTAAACAAAACAAAATGGTTAAAAAAAATACGTATGCGGTATTTATCAGTTTTAACTCTAGAATTAAAGGATATAGAACGAGAAACAACGTTTGAAACCCTTTAAAAACTTTTAATAACTATATCAATAATTATTGTTCTGAAGCTAACAACTGCTGAGTGATCTAAGGAAGGAGCGGTCGAGTAACCCAAACGAATGGCTTAAAAAATTCGGTACGCAGTTTTTATCTCTTATTTAGCTCTCATATTAAAGGGTATAGAACGAGAACCAACCTTGAAACCCTTTAAAAACTTTTAATAACTATATCAAAAATTATTGTTCTGAAGCCAACAACTGCTGAGCGATCTACTCAAATTTGTTAAACGAAACGACTTAAGTATTCTAACCATGCTTAACCTTTAGGCCGGTAAGTTTATTTAGAAAAACGCAATATGTAAGCTAATGAGGAAGGAGCCGTGGAGTAAACAAAACAAAATGGTTAAAAAAAAATTCGTATGCGGTATTTATCAGTTTTAACTCTAGAATTAAAGGATATAGAACGAGAAACATATCTGATACATATGCTGATGACATTGATATCATCGGCCTAAGCACCCGCGCTGTTAGTTCTGCTTACTCCAAGCTGGAAAAAGAAGCGGTAAAGATGGGTTTGATGGTGAATGAGGACAAAACGAAGTACCTGCTGTCATCGAGCAAAGAGTCAGCGCATATGCGCCTTGGCAACCACGCTACTGTTGGCAGCCATAATTTCGAAATAGTAAAAGACTTCGTTTATTTGGGAACCAGCATCAACATTAGCAACAACATCAGCACTGAAATCCAGCGAAGAATCAATCTTGCCAATAAATGCTACTTTGGACTAGGTAGGCAATTGAAAAGTAAAGTCCTCTCTCGGCGAACGAAAATCATACTCTACAAGTCACTTATCGTACCCGTCCTGCTATATGGGGCAGAAGCATGGACCATGACAACAGCGGATGAAGCGGCTTTGGGAGTGTTCGAGAGAAAAGTCCTTCGAAAGATTTATGGACCTCTACGCGTTGGCGATGGCGAGTACCGAAGAAGATTTAATGATGAGCTGTACGAGCTATACGCAGACATCAACATAGTCCAGCGAATTAAAACGCGGCGGCTGCGCTGGCTAGGCCATATTATGCGAATGAAAGATGATGCTCCGGCCAAGAAAGTGTTTCTATCGGAACCCGCCTATGGAAGCAGAGGTAGAGGGCGGCCCCCACTCCGTTGGAAGGACCAGGTGGAAAACGATTTAAACTCCCTTGGTGTGACCAATTGGCGCCGGTTGGCAGAGCGAAGGAGCGACTGGCGCGTCTTGTTGGACGGCCATAACCATTTAGACGGTTAAGCGCCAATTAAGTAAGTAAGTAAGAACGAGAAACAACGTTTGAAACCCTTTAATAACTTTTAATAACTACATCAAAAATTATTGTTCTGAAGCCAACAACTGCTGAGTGATCTACTCAAATTTGTTAAACGAAACGACTTAAGTATTCTAACCATGCTTAACCTTTAGGCCGGTAAGTATATTTAGAAAAACGCAATATGTAAGCTAACGAGGAAGGAGCGGTCGAGTAACCCAAACGAATGGGTTAAAAAAATTCGTACGCAGTTTTTATCATATTTAGCTCTTATATTAAAGGATATAGAACGAGAAACAACGTATGAAACCCATTAAAAACTTTTAATAACTATATCAATAATTATTGTTCTTAAGCTAACAACTGCTGAGTGATCTAAGGAAGGAGCGGTCGAGTAACCCAAACGAATGGCTTAACAAATTCGTACGCAGTTTTTATCATATTTAGCTCTCATATTAAAGGATATAGAACGAGAAACAACGTTTGAAACCCTTTAAAAACTTTTAATAACTATATCAATAATTATTGTTCTGAAGCTAACAACTGCTGAGTGATCTAAGGAAGGAGCGGTCGAGTAACCCAAATGAATGGCTCAAAAAATTCGTACGCAGTTTTTATCTCTTATTTAGCTCATATATTAAAGGGTATAGAACGAGAACCAACCTTGAAACCCTTTAAAAACTTTTAATAACTATATCAAAAATTATTGTTCTGAAGCCAACAACTGCTGAGTGATCTACTCAAATTTGTTAAACGAAACGACTTAAGTATTCTAACCATGCTTAACCTTTAGGCCGGTAAGTTTGTTTAGAAAAATGCAATATGTAAGCTAACGAGGAAGGAGCCGTAGAGTAAACAAAACAAAATGGTTAAAAAAAATTCGTATGCGGTATTTATCAGTTTTAACTCTAGAATTAAAGGATATAGAACGAGAAACAACTTTTGAAACCCTTTAACAACTTTTAATAACTACATCAAAAATTATTGTTCTGAAGCCAACAACTGCTGAGTG
This sequence comes from Eurosta solidaginis, assembly GCF_040869045.1. Taxonomy (NCBI): domain Eukaryota; kingdom Metazoa; phylum Arthropoda; class Insecta; order Diptera; family Tephritidae; genus Eurosta; species Eurosta solidaginis. Next base: position 82,967,259 of record NC_090322.1, read on the forward strand.
ATCTACTCAAATTTGTTGAACGAAACGACTTAAGTATTCTAACCATGCTTAACCTTTAGGCCGGTAAGTTTGTTTAGAAAAATGCAATATGTAAGTTAGCGAGGAAGGAGCCGTAGAGTAAACAAAACAAAATGGTTAAAAAAAATTCGTATGCGGTATTTAACAGTTTTAACTCTAGAATTAAAGGATATAGAACGAGAAACAACTTTTGAAACCCTTTAAAAACTTTTAATAACTATATCAATAATTATTGTTCTGAAGCTAACAACTGCTGAGTGATCTAAGTAAGGAGCGGACGAGTAACCCAAACGAATGGCTTAAAAAATTCGTACGCAGTTTTTATCTCTTATTTAGCTCTCATATTAAAGGGTATAGAACGAGAACCAACCTTGAAACCCTTTAAAAACTTTTAATAACTATATCAAAAATTATTGTTCTGAAGCCAAAAACTGCTGAGTGATCTACTCAAATTTGTTAAACGAAACGACTTAAGTATTCTAATCATGCTTACCCTTTAGGCCGGTAAGTTTATTTAGAAAAATGCAATATGTAAGCTAACGAGGAACGAGCCGTCGAGTAAACAAAACAAAATGGTTAAAAAAATTCCTACGCGGTATTTATCAGATTTAACTCTAGAATTAAAGGATATAGAACGAGAAACAACGTTTGAAACCCTTTAAAAACTTTAAATAACTATATCAAACATTATTGTTCTGAAGCCAACAACTGCTGAGTTATCTACTCAAATTTGTTGAACGAAACGACTTAAGTATTCTAACCATGCTTAACCTTTAGGCCGGTAAGTTTATTTAGAAAAACGCAATATGTTGGCTACACGGGAATGGAGCGGCCGAGTAACCCAAACGAAGGGGGTAAAAAAATTCGTACGCAGTTTTTATCATATTTAGCTCTAAAATTAATGGATATAGAACGCGAAATAACGTTTGAAACCCTTTAAAAAGTTTTAATAACTATATCAAAAATTATTGTTCTCAAGCTAACTACTGCTGCGACGTATGCGGTATTTATCAGTTTTAACTCTAGAATTGAAGGACATAGAACGAGAAACAACGTTTGAAACCCTTTCAAAACTTTTAATAACTATAACAAAAATTATTGTTCTGAAGCCAACAACTGCTGAGTGATCTACTCAAATTTGTTAAACGAAATGACTTAAGTATTCTAACCATGCTTAACCTTTAGGCCGGTAAGTATATTTAGAAAAACGCAATATGTACGCTAACGAGGAAGGAGCGGTCGAGTAACCCAAACGAATGGGTTAAAAAAATTCGTACGCAGTTTTTATCATATTTAGCTCTAATATTAAAGGATATAGAACGAGAAACAACGTATGAAACCCATTAAAAACTTTTAATAACTATATCAATAATTATTGCTCTGAAGCTAACAACTGCTGAGTGATCTAAGGAAGGAGCGGTCGAGTAACCCAAACGAATAGCTTAAAAAATTCGTACGCAGTTTTTATCATATTTAGCTCTCATATTAAAGGATATAGAATGAGAAACAACGTTTGAAACCCTTTAAAAACTTTTAATAACTATACAAAAATTATTTTTCTGAAGCCAACAACTGCTGAGTGATCTACTCAAATTTGTTGAACGAAAGGACTTAAGTATTCTAACCATGCTTAACCTTTAGGCCGGTAAGTTCATTTAGAAAAACGCAATATGTAAGCTAACGAGGAAGGAGCCGTCGAGTAAACAAAACAAAATGGTTAAAAAAATTCGTGCGCGGTATTTATCAGTTTTAACTCTAGAATTAAAGGATATAGAACGAGAAACAACGTTTGAAACCCTTTAAAAACTTTTAATAACTATATCAAAAATTATTGTTCTGAAGCCAACAACTGCTGAGTGATCTACTCTAATTTATTAAACGAAACGACTTAAGTATTCTAACCACGCTTAACCTTTAGGCCGGTAAGTTTATTTAGAAAAACGCAATAACGAGGAAGGAGCCGTCGAGTAAACAAAACAAAATGGTTAAACAAATTCGTATGCGGTATTTATCAGTTTTAACTCTAGAATTATAGGATATAGAACGAGGAACAACGTTTGATACCCTTTAAAAACTTTTAATGACTATATCAAAAATTATTGTTCTGAAGCCAACAACTTCTGAGTGATCTACTCAAATTTGTTGAACGAAAAGACTTAAGTATTCTAAACATGCTTAACCTTTAGGTCGGTAAGTTTATTTAGAAAAAACGCAATATGTAAGCTAACGAGGAAGGAGCCGTCGAGTAAACAAAACAAAATGGTTAAAAAAATTCGTACGCGGCATTTATCAGTTTTAACTCTAGAATTAAAGGATATAGAAAGAGAAACGACGTTTGAAACCCTTTAAAAACTTTTAATAACTATATCAAAAATTATTGTTCTGAAGCCAACAACTGCTGAGTGATCTACTCAAATTTGTTAAACGAAACGACTTATTTATTCTAACCATGCTTAACCTTTAGGCCGGTAAGATTATTTAGAAAAACGCAATATGTAAGCTAACGAGGAAGGAGCGATCGCGTAACCCAAACGAATGGGTTAAAAAAATTCATACGCAGTTTTTATCATATTTAGATCTAGAATTAAAGGATATAGAACGAGAAACAACGTTTGAAATCCTTTAAAAACTTTAAATAACTATATGAAAAATTATTGTTCTGAAGCCAACAACTGCTGAGTGATCTACTCAAATTTGTTGAACGAAACGACTTAAGTATTCTAACAATGCTTAACCTTTAGGCCGATAAGATTATTTAGAAAAACGCAATATGTAAGCTAACGAGGAAGGAGCGATCGCGTAACCCAAACGAATGGGTTAAAAAAATTCGTAAGCAGTTTTTATCATATTTAGATCTAGAATTAAAGGATATAGAACGAGACACAACGTTTGAAATCCTTTAAAAACTTTTAATAACTATATCAAAAATTATTGTTCTGAAGCCAACAACTGCTGAGTGATCTACTCAACTTTGTTGAACGAAACGACTTAAGTATTCTAACCATGCTTAACCTTTAGGCCGGTAAGTTTATTTAGAAAAACGCAATATGTCAGCTAACGAGGAAGGAGCCGTCGAGTAAACAAAACAAAATGGTTAAAAAAATTCGTACGAGGTATTTATCAGATTTAACTCTAGAATTAAAGGATATTGAACGAGAAACAACGGTTGAAACCCTTTAAAAACTTTTAATAACTATAACAACAATTATTGTTCTGAAGCCAACAACTGCTGAGTGATCTACTCAAATTTGTTAAACGAAATGACTTAAGTGTTCTAACCATGCTTAACCTTTAGGCCGGTAAGTTTATTAAGAAAAAGCAATATGTAAGCTAACGAGGAAGGAGCCGTCGAGTAAACAAAACAAAATGGTTAAAAAAATTCGTATGCGGTATATATCAGTTTTAACTCTAGAATTAAAGGATATAGAACGAGAAACAACGTTTGAAACCCTTTAAAGACTTGTAGTAACTATATCAAAAATTATTGTTCTGAAGCTAACAACTGCTGAGTGATCTACTCAAATTTGTTGACCAAAACGACTAAAGTATTCTAACCATGCTTAACCTTTAGGCCGGTAAGTATATTTAGAAAAACGCAATATGTAAGCTAACGAGGAAGGAGCGGTCGAGTAACCCAAACGAATGGGTTAAAAAAATTCGTACGCAGTTTTTATCATATTTAGCTCTAATATTAAAGGATATAGAACGAGAAACAACGTATGAAACCCATTAAAAACTTTTAATAACTATATCAATAATTATTGCTCTGAAGCTAACAACTGCTGAGTGATCTAAGGAAGGAGCGGTCGAGTAACCCAAACGAATGGCTTAAAAAAATCGTACGCAGTTTTTATCATATTTAGCTCTAATATTAAAGGATATAGAATGAGAAACAACGATTGACTCTAGAATTAAAGGATATAGAACTAGAAACAACGTTTGAAACCCTTCAAAAACTTTAAATAACTATATCAAAAATTATTGTTCTCAAGTCAACAACTGCTGAGAGATCTACTCAAATTTGTTGAACGAAACGACTTAAGTATTCTAACCATGCTTAACTTTTAGGCCGGTAAGTTTATTTAGAAAAACGCAATATGTAGGCTACACGGGAATGGAGCGGTCGAGTAACCCAAACGAATGGGTTAAAATAATTCGTACGCAGTTTTTATCATATCTAGATCTAGAATTAAAGGATATAGAACGAGAAACAACGTTTGAAATCCTTTAAAAACTTTTAATAACTATATCAAAAATTATTGTTCTGAAGTCAACAACTGCTGAGTGATCTACTCAAATTTGTTGAACGAAACGACTTAAGTATTCTAACCATGCTTACCCTTTAGGCCGGTAAGTTTATTTAGAAAAATGCAATATGTAAGCTTACGAGGAAGGAGCCGTCGAGTAAACAAAACAAAATGGTTAAAAAAATTCGTACGCGGTATTTATCAGATTTAACTCTAGAATTAAAGGATATAGAACTAGAAACAACGTTTGAAACCCTTTAAAAACTTTAAATAACTATATCAAAAATTATTGTTCTGAAGCCAACAACTGCTGAGTGATCTACTCAAATTTGTTAAACGAAACGACTTATTTATTCTAACCATGCTTAACCTTTAGGCCGGTAAGATTATTTAGAAAAACGCAATATGTAAGCTAACGAGGAAGGAGCGATCGCGTAACCCAAACGAATGGGTTAAAAAAATTCGTACGCAGTTTTTATCATATTTAGATCTAGAATTAAAGGATATAGAACGAGAAACAACGTTTGAAATCCTTTAAAAACTTTAAATAACTATATGAAAAATTATTGTTCTGAAGCCAACAACTGCTGAGTGATCTACTCAAATTTGTTGAACGAAACGACTTAAGTATTCTAACAATGCTTAACCTTTAGGCCGGTAAGATTATTTAGAAAAACGCAATATGTAAGCTAACGAGGAAGGAGCGATCGCGTAACCCAAACGAATGGGTTAAAAAAATTCGTAAGCAGTTTTTATCATATTTAGATCTAGAATTAAAGGATATAGAACGAGAAACAACGTTTGAAACCTTTTAAAAACTTTAAATAACTATATCAAAAATTATTGTTCTGAAGCCAACAACTGCTGAGTGATCTACTCAAATTTGTTGAACGAAATGACTTAAGTATTCTAACCATGCTTAACCTTTAGGCCGGTAAGTTTATTTATAAAAACGCAATATGTAGGCTACACGGGAATGGAGCGGTCGAATAACCCAAACGAATGGGTTAAAAAAATTCGTACGCAGTTTTTATCATATTTAGCTCTAAAATTAAAGGATATAGAACGAGAAACAACGTTTGAAACCCTTTAAAAACTTTAAATAACTATATCAAAAATTATTGCTCTGAAGCCAACAACTGCTGAGTGATCTATTCAAATTTGTTGAACGAAATGACTTAAGTATTCTAACCATGCTTAACCTTTAGGCCGGTAAGTTTATTTAGAAAAACGCAATATGTAGGCTACACGGGAATGGAGCGGTCAAATAACCCAAACGAATGGGTTAAAAAAATTCGTACGCAGTTTTTATCATATTTAGCTCTAATATTAAAGGATATAGAACGAGAAACAACGTTTGAAACCCTTTAAAAACTTTAAATAACTATATCAAAAATTATTGTTCTGAAGCCAACAACTGCTGAGTGATCTACTCAAATTTGTTGAACGAAATGACTTAAGTATTCTAACCATGCTTAACCTTTAGGCCGGTAAGTTTATTTAGAAAAACGCAATATGTAGGCTGCACGGGAATGGAGCGATCGAATAACCCAAACGAATGGGTTAAAAAAATTCGTACGCAATTTTTATCATATTTAGCTCTAAAATTAAAGGATATAGAACGAGAAACAACGTTTGGAACCCTTTAAAAACTTGTAATAACTAGATCAAAAATTATTGTTCTGAAGCCAACAACTGCTGTTTGATCTACTCAAATTTGATAAACGAAACGACTTAAGTATTCTAACCACGCTTAACCTTTAGGCCGGTAAGTTTATTTATCAGATTTAACTCTAGAATTAAAGGATATAGAACGAGAAACAACGTTTGAAACCCTTTAAAAACTTGTAATAACTATATCAAAAATTATTGTTCTGAAGCCAACAACTGCTGTTTGATCTACTCAAATTTGTTGAACGAAACGACTTAAGTATTCTAACCATGCTTAGCCTTTAGGCCGGTAAGTTTATTGTTGAAACTTTATTTCTGCAGGAAGCCCGATGTAAAATAAAAGACTTGAATTAAACGTTTATACGTCTTAACAATTCGTTGATTTATTCAAGATAGAAAAAATTACAATAAATACTTCAGAAAATTTTTCAAATACATGAAACTCAAAGGTATTGTTGTTGAAAGAGAAAACTTAAATATCACATGTGTAGTTCTCAACTACAGTAGGTTTTCAACACTTCTCCTCAACAACAATTACGTTTTTATATTTTCAATCATTTTTCATTCCAAGTAAATCTATTAATTTAATATGTTTCGTTTTACAAAGGTTCTTGGTCATTATATCAGCTGGCATATTATCTGTACTCAAATATTTTAAATTCACAATATTACTCTTAACTACTTCTCTTATGTAGTGATACCTAATATCAATATGTTTGCTCCGATTATGATAAACCGGATTCTTTGCCAATTGATGTGAACTCAAATTATCGCCATATACTGTAAATGGACCTTCGCCTCTGTAAAAATTCACTTCGCATAGTAATTTTTTCAAGTACACAGCCTCTTTCGCAGCTGCTGAAAGCGCCATATATTCTGCTTCTGTGCTACTTAATGCAACTGAAGTTTGTTTTTTGCTCTCCCAAGAAAATGCACACCCTGCTAGTTTGAAAACATAACCAGTATATGACCTCCTGTCCTCTACACTACTACCCCAATCTGCGTCAACGAAACCTTCAGCTTGCTTGCCAGTCTTTCTGAAATGAACTTTAAGTTTTTAGTTACCGAAAGGTACCTTAAAATATGCTTTGCCGCTTTCTCGTGTTCAATATGAGGTTCTTGGTTGCGTTGTGCCAATTTGCTAACCGAATGTAGAATATCTGGTCTAGTTGTTACAGCCAGATACATCAACATACCGATAAGGGATTGGTATTTTGTAGTGTCTACTCTCTCGCACTCATCTATACAACATTTAGTTGTGAAACCAGGATCTAGTGGCGTAGAAGCCCCTCGGCATTGCTCCATGCCATAAAGTTTTAATAAGTCTTGCACATAATTTGTATGCCCAACAGAGATAGCACCAACGCTGCCAACGCGCTCAATCTCCATACCAAGAAAATGATGAACTTTGCCTTTGTCAACTATATCAAAATTCTCTGCTATTTTTCTCTTTATCATTACTAAATCTGTCTCACTCGAACAAGCAACAATTATGTCATCGACGTAAACTGCTATCAAATTGTATTTATTGCCTTCATTCTTTTTGTACAAACACGGTTCCGTTTTGCAGCTTTCAAAACCAAAACTTTTCAAAATAGAATCCAACTTATGATTCCATTCCCGGCCTGACTGCTTTAGTCCATAAATAGCTTTGTTTAGCTTTAAGACTCGATTAGGGTGACTCGAACTTACGAACCTCTCAGGTTGCGCCATGAAAACCTCATCCTCTAAGTCACTATTGAGATACGCGGTTGAGACATCTAGCTGATGCATATGCAGCTCTAGCTCCGCGGCTAATGCAAATAACATACGTATGGTTGCATAACTTACAACAGGCGAAAATGTTTCGAGGTAGTCTACACCATACTGCTGACTGCACCCTTTAGCAACCAGTCTTGCTTTGTAACGCTCAATATTGCCATGTTGGTCACGTTTCAAATTGAAAACCCATTTGCATCCAATCTTTCGTTTGCCTTCTGGCAAATCAACTAAAACCCACGTTCCTTTATTTATAAGAGAGTCATACTCTTTTTCCATCGCTTGTTTCCATTCTTGACTTTCATCACTTGATAAGGCTTCTGATACCGTGCGTGGGATTGTGATAGTATCTCTTTCAGCCAAATTCACTAAGTGGTACTCTTTACGTGGCCGACCAGGATTGCCTGTGCGCAGCACTTTTGGTCTTCCCCTTCCGCGTTTCGCATAAGTAGTTGTCTCGCTGACACTACGAGTATCGTATTCATCTTGGTCTTCATTTTCTTCAGCACTTGCTTGACTATCTGATTTGTCTGATGCTGTTTCATATTGCTCTTCCTCAAAATGAGCCTCATGTGCCACTATTTTCTCTTCAGAACTCAACGTTCTTTCCTCATTTTGCCCATTGTTCTTTGCTCCATTTACTTCAACTAATACGTGATCTCTATCTATCTCTTTCAGTTGTGCGTTCCCTGCATTGCCCAATACACCTTCATCGAAAATTACATCGCGTTTTTCTACTACTCGTTTCTGTTCAAAATCGTAAAGCCGATATGCTTTTGCTGTCAAGGAATATCTTACAAACGTATACTTTTTGCCTCTTTCATTAAACTTTTTGTGCTGACTCTTATCGAGTCCAAATGATTTTGCACCAAAAATTCGGAAATGTTTAACATTGGGCTTGAACCCCGTCCACATCTCGTATGGAGTTTTATCACCTAACTGCTTTGTAACCGATCTGTTCCGTATGTATACAGCTGTTGAAACTGCTTCTGCCCAAAGAGATTCGCATAAGCCAGCTTGTATAAGCATACTTCGAGCCATTTCAACAATCGTCCTGTTCGCTCTTTCTGCAACTCCGTTTTGCTGAGGAGTGTAAGGAACGGTTAGCTGCCTCTGTATGCCGCATGCACTCAAAAAATCGTCAAACTCACGATTTATGTACTCTGTCCCATTGTCACTCCTGAGAACTTTTATTCTTCTCTCTGTTTGACATTCTACGAGGCTTTTAAACGTTTTGAATTTTTCAAATACTTCATTTTTTGATTTCAAAAAATAAACAAATATGCGCTTGGACTTATCATCTATGAAAGTGGCAAAATAACGTGCGCCACCAAGAAACACTGTGGGCATAGGGCCACACACATCAGAATGAATTAAATCTAACAAATTTACAGAAGAATGCTCGCTGTTCTTTGGAAATGGCCGCGCACATATTTTAGCTTTCATGCAAACGTCACAATTTATATTTTTTGGCATACTTTTCAAATCCAACCCATTGACAATTTTTCGATTGGACAACTCTCCTAGACTTTGAAAGTTCAAATGCCCATAACGCTTATGCCAAATCATTGCATTCTCTTCGGCTGCACTAAAACACGAATGTGCTTTAATTCGAGTATTTACGTCAAAAATTTATAAATTGTTTTTCTTTTCAGCTTTTAACAAAATGTAGCCGCATTTTTTCTTTAGGATAGCACAATCATTTGCAAATGTTACACTTACACCATTACTTAGAGCTTTTCCAACAGATATAACATTTCCAATCATTGTTGGTACAAACAATACATCTTTTAAAATAATTTTACAATTTCCATTTATTTCAACGCTGCCTATTCCCTCAGCTTCCACATAAGTTTCCGTCGCCAACATCACTCTCTCTTTACTTTCTCTGAGAGAAACGAACATATTTCGCTCACTACATATATGAGTGGAGGCACCGCTATCGAGACACCACGATGTTCTGCTGAAACCTGTGACATCTGCTGCTGCTAATGTTGCAAATGAACACTGCTCTTTCTGCTCGTTTCTAGTCTTTTTCGGCGCTCTACACTTCGACGCCATATGTCCACGCTTGCCACAGTTGAAGCACTTGCCGATAAATTGTTTCTTTCCTGATTTGCTATCTCCTTTGGTTGCGAGAAAAACTTGCTGATTGGCTACAACTCCATTGCCCTTCTCCTTTTGATTCTGCCGGTCAAACTCCTCTAACAGCTTTGCCTTCAAACGTTGGAAAAGAATCACGAGTTTCTATTGCTATAACAAAATTTTCAAAATTTCCAGGCAAACTAGATAGCAATATAATAACTAAAAGTTCCTCATTCAAATCTATGCCTACTTCTGCTAATTTTTCAGATACATTCATAAACTCTTGAATATGGTGTACCATTGATGTACCTTCAGACATACTGAGATTCAAAAGTTTTTTATATAATGTCACCTTTCTTATTGGTCCACTTGGCTTATATACACATTTTAACTTTTGCCATGCTTCGGAGGCATTGGAACAGTTTTTAAGATAACCTAATTGTGATGGCTTTACACACAGCGTCATCGTAGCCAAGGCTTTTTCATTTTCGGCTTTCCATTTAACCAATAATTCGGCATCTTCTGGCTTTGCAAAATCGCCGTTTACCACGGTCCAAATCTCCGCATGTACAAGGACACACTGCATCTGAATGCACCACGTGTCGTAATTTGTATCGTCTAATTTTTCAATCTGGTATAGCGAACCCATTTTTAAATCAACGAGACTATGCGACAAACGCGAATATATACGAATATTTTATTTCAATTTTACACCGACACGGACTCTGAGCCCATAATCTGTTGAAACTTTATTTCTGCAGGAAGCCCGATGTAAAATAAAAGACTTGAATTAAACGTTTATACGTCTTAACAATTCGTTGATTTATTCAAGATAGAAAAAATTACAATAAATACTTCAGAAAATTTTTGAAATACATGAAACTCAAAGGTATTGTTGTTGAAAGAGAAAACTTAAATATCACATGTGTAGTTCTCAACTACAGTAGGTTTTCAACATTTATTTAGAAAAACGCAATATGTAAGCTAACGAGGAAGGAGCCGTCGAGTAAACAAAACAAAATGGTTAAAAAAATTCGTACGCGGTATTTATCAATTTTAACTCTAGAATGAAAGGATATAGAACTAGAAACAACGTTTGAAACCCTTTAAAGACTTTAAATAACTATATCAAAATTATTGTTCTGAAGCCAACAACTGCTGAGTGATCTACTCAAATTTGTTACACGAAACGACTTAAGTATTCTAACCATGCTTACCGTTTAGGCCGGTAAGTTTATTTAGAAAAATGCAATATGTAAGCTAATGAGGAGGAGCCGTCGAGTAAACAAAACAAAATGGTTAAAAAAATTCGTACGCGGTATTTATCAGATTTAACTCGAGAACTAAAGGATATAAAACTAGAAACAACATTTGAAACCTTTTAAAAACTTTAAATAAATATATCAAAAATTATTGTTCTGAAGCCAACAACTGCTGAGTGATCTACCAAAATTTGTTGAACGAAACGACTTAAGTATTCTAACCTTGCTTAACCTTTAGGCCGGTAAGTTTATTTAGAAACACGCAATATGTAGGCTACACGGGAATGGAGCGGTCGAGTAACCCTGTAAGCTAACGAGGAAGGAGCCGTCGAGTAAACAAACAAAATGGTTAAAAAAATTCGTAAGCGGTATTTATCAGATTTAACTCTAGAATTAAAGTATATAGAACGAGAAACAACGTTTGAAACCCTTTAAAAACTTTTAATAACTATATCAAAAATTATTGTTCTGAAGCCAACAACTGCTGAGTGATCTACTCAAATTTGTTGAACGAAACGACTTAAGTATTCTAACCATGCTTAACCTTTAGGCCGGTAAGTATATTTAGAAAAACGCAATATGTAGGCTACACGGGAATGGAGCGGTCGAATAACCCAAACGAATGGGTTAAAAAAATTCGTACGCAGTTTTTATCATATTTAGCTCTAAAATTAAAGGATATAGAACGAGAAACAACGTTTGAAACCCTTTAAAATCTTTAAATAACTATATCAAAAATTATTGTTCTGAAGCCAACAACTGCTGAGTGATCTACTCAAATTTGGTGAACGAAACGACTTAAGTATTCTAACCATGCTTAACTTTTAGGCCGGTAAGTTTATTTAGAAAAACGCAATATGTAAGCTAACGAGGAAGGAGCCGTCGAGTAAAGAAAACAAAATGGTTAAAAAAATTCGTACGCGGAATTTATCAGATTTAACTCTAGAATTAAAGTATATAGAACGAGAAACAACGTTTGAAACCCTTTAAAAACTTTTAATAACTATATCAAAAATTATTGTTCTGAAGCCAACAACTGCTGAGTGATCTACTCAAATTTGTTGAACGAAACGACTTAAGTATTCTAACCATGCTTAACCTTTAGGCCGGTAAGTTTATTTAGAAAAACGCAATATGTAAGCTAACGAGGAAAGAGCCGCCGAGTAAACAAAACAAAATGGTTAAAAAAATTCGTACGTGATATTTTTCAGTTTTAACTCTAGAATTAAAGGATATATAACGAGAAACAACGTTTGAAACCATTTAAAAACTTTTAATAACAATATCAAAAATTATTGTTCTGAAGCCAACAACTGCTGAGTGATCTACTCTAATTTGTTAAACGAAACGACTTAAGTATTCTAACCATGCTTAACCTTTAGGCCGGTAAATTTATTTAGAAAAACGCAATATATAGGCTACGCGTAGATGAAGCGGTCGCGTAACCCAACGAATAGGTTAAAAAATTCGTACGCGGGATTTATCAGTTTTAAGTCTAGAATTAAAGGATATACAACGAGAAACAACGTTTGAAACCCCTTAAAAACTTTTAATAACTATATCAAAAGTTATTGTTCTGAATCCAACAACTGCTGAGTGATCTACTCAAATTTGTTGAACGAACCGACATAAGTATTTTAACCTTGTTAACCTTTAGGCCGGTAAGTTTATTTAGAAAAACGCAATATGTAAGCCAACGAGGAAGGAGCCGTCGAGTAAACAAAACAAAATGGTTAAAAAAATTCGTATGCGGTATATATCAGTTTTAACTCTAGAATTAAAGGATATAGAACGAGAAACAACGTTTGAAACCCTTTAAAAACTTGTAGTAACTATATAAAAAATTATTGTTCTGAAGCTAACAACTGCTGGGTGATCTACTCAAATTTGTTGAGCAAAACGACTTAAGTGTTCTAACCATGCTTAACCTTTAGGCCGGTAAGTATATTTAAAAAAACGCAATATGTAAGCTAACGAGGAAGGAGCGGTCCAGTAACCCAAACGAATAGGTTAAAAAAATTCGTACGCAGTTTTTATCATATTTAGCTCTAATATTAATGGATATAGAACGAAAAACAACGTATGAACCCTTTAAAAACTTTTAATAACTATATCAATAATTATTGTTCTGAAGCCAACAACTGCTGAGTGATCTACTCAAATTTGTTGAACGAAACGACTTAAGTATTCTAACCATGCTTAACCTTTAGGCCGGTAAGTTTATTTAGAAAAACGAAATATGTAGGCTACACGGGAATGGAGCGGTCGAGTAACCCAAGCGAATGGGTTAAAAAAATTCGCACGCAGTTTTTATCATATTTAGCTCTAATATTAATGGATATAGAACGAAAAACAACGTATGAACCCTTTAAAAACTTTTAATAACTATATCAATAATTATTGTTCTGAAGCTAACAACTGCTGAGTGATCTAAGGAAGGAGCGGTCGAGTAACCCAAACGAATGGCTTAAAAAATTCGTACGCAGTTTTTATCATATTTAGCTCTCATATTAAAGGATATAGAACGAGAAACAACGTTTGAAACCCTTTAAAAAGTTTTAATAACTATATCAAAAATTATTGTTCTGAAGCTAACTACTGCTGCGACGTATGCGGTATTTATCAGTTTTAACTCTAGAATTGAAGGACATAGGACGAGAAACAACGTTTGAAACCCTTTCAAAACTTTTAATAACTATAGCAAAAATTATTGTTCTGAAGCCAACAACTGCTGAGTGATCTACTCAAATTTGTTAAACGAAACGACTTAAGTATTCTAACCATGCTTAACCTTTAGGCCGGTAAGATTATTTAGAAAAACGCAATATGTAAGCTAACGAGGAAGGAGCCGTCGAGTAAACAAAACAAAATGGTTAAAAAAATTCGTACGAGGTATTTCTCATATTTAACTCTAGAATTAAAGGATATTGAACGAGAAACAACGTTTGAAACCATTTAAAAACTTTTAATAACTATATCAAAAATTATTGTTCTGAAGCCAACAACTGCTGAGTGATCTACTCTAATTTGTTAAACGAAACGACTTAAGTATTCTAACCATGCTTAACCTCTAGGCCGGTAAGTTTATTTAGAAAAACGCAATATGTCAGCTAACGAGGAAGGAGCCGTCGAGTAAACAAAACAAAATGGTTAAAAAAATTCGTATGCGGTATATATCAGTTTTAACTCTAGAATTAAAGGATATAGAACGAGAAACAACGTTTGAAACCCTTTAAAAACTTGTAGTAACTATATAAAAAATTATTGTTCTGAAGCTAACAACTGCTGGGTGATCTACTCAAATTTGTTGAGCAAAACGACTTAAGTGTTCTAACCATGCTTAACCTTTAGGCCGGTAAGTATATTTAAAAAAACGCAATATGTAAGCTAACGAGGAAGGAGCGGTCCAGTAACCCAAACGAATAGGTTAAAAAAATTCGTACGCAGTTTTTATCATATTTAGCTCTAATATTAATGGATATAGAACGAAAAACAACGTATGAACCCTTTAAAAACTTTTAATAACTATATCAATAATTATTGTTCTGAAGCTAACAACTGCTGAGTGATCTAAGGAAGGAGCGGTCGAGTAACCCAAACGAATGGCTTAAAAAATTCGTACGCAGTTTTTATCATATTTAGCTCTCATATTAAAGGATATAGAACGAGAAACAACGTTTGAAACCCTTTAAAAACTTTTAATAACTATACCAAAATTATTGTTCTGAAGCCAACAACTGCTGAGTGATCTACTCAAATTTGTTGAACGAAACGACTTAAGTATTCTAACCATGCTTAACCTTTAGGCCGGAAAGTTTATTTAGAAAAACGCAATATGTAAGATAACGAGGAAGGAGCCGTCGATTAAACAAAACAAAATGGTTAAAAAAATTCGTACGCGGTATTTATCAGATTTAACTCGAGAATTAAAGGTTATAGAACTAGAAACAACGTTTGAAACCCTTTAAAAACTTTAAATAACTATATCAAAAATTATTGTTCTGAAGCCAACAACTGCTGAGTGATCTACTCAAATTTGTTGAACGAAACGACTTTGGTATTCTAACCATGCTTAACCTTTAGGCCGGTAAGTTTATTTAGAAAAACGCAATATGTTGGCTACACGAGAATGGAGCGGTCGAGTAACCCTGTAAGCTAACGAGGAAGGAGTCGTCGAGTAAACAAAACAAAATGGTTAAAAAAATTCGTTCGCGGTATTTATCAGATTTAACTATAGAATTAAAGTATATAGAACGAGAAACAACGTTTGAAACCCTTTAAAAACTTTTAGTAACTATATCAAAAATTATTGTTCTGAAGCCAACAACTGCTGAGTGATCTACTCAAATTTGTTGAACGAAACGACTTAAGTATTCTAACCATGCTTAACCTTTAGGCCGGTAAGTTTATTTAGAAAAACGCAATATGTAAGCTAACGAGGAAGGAGCCGTCGAGTAAACAAAACAAAATGGTTAAAAAAATTCGTACGCGTTATTTATCAGTTTTAACTCTAGAATTAAAGGATATATAACGAGAAACAACGTTTGAAACCATTTAAAAACTTTTAATAACTATATCAAAAATTATTGTTCTGAAGCCAACAACTGCTGAGTGATCTACTCTAATTTGTTAAACGAAACGACTTAAGTATTCTAACCATGCTTAACCTCTAGGCCGGTAAGTTTATTTAGAAAAACGCAATATGTCAGCTAACGAGGAAGGAGCCGTCGAGTAAACAAAACAAAATGGTTAAAAAAATTCGTACGAGGTATTTCTCATATTTAACTCTAGAATTAAAGGATATTGAACGAGAAACAACGGCTGAAACCCTTTAAAAACTTTTAATAACTATCTCAAAAATTATTGTTCTGAAGCCAACAACTGCTGAGTGATTTACTCAAATTTGTTAAACGAAACGACTTAAGTATTCTAACCATGCTTAACCTTTAGGCCGGTAAGTTTATTTTGAAAAACGCAGTATGTATGCTACACGGGAATGGAGCGGTCGAGTAACCCAAACGAATGGGTTAAAAAAATTCGTACGCAGTTTTTATTATATTTAGCTCTAAAATTAACGGATATAGAACGCGAAACAACGTTTGAAACCCTTTAAAAAGTTTTAATAACTATATCAAAAATTATTGTTCTGAAGCTAACTACTGCTGCGACGTATGCGGTATTTATTAGTTTTAACTCTAGAATTGAAGAACATAGAACGAGAAACAACGTTTGAAACCCTTTCAAAACTTTTAATAACTATAACAAAAATTATTGTTCTGAAGCCAACAACTGCTGAGTGATCTACTCAAATTTGTTAAACGAAACGACTTAAGTATTCTAACCATGCTTAAACTTTAGGCCGGTAAGTTTATTTAGAAAAACGCAATATGTAAGCTAACGAGGAAGGAGCCGTCGAGTAAACAAAACAAAATGGTTTAAAAAATTCGTATGCGGTATATATCAGTTTTAACTCTAGAATTAAAGGATATAGAACGAGAAACAACGTTTGAAACCCTTTAAAAACACGTAGTAACTATATCAAAAATTATTGTTCTGAAGCTATTTAGAAAAACGCAATATGTAAGCTAACGAGGAAGGAACCGTCGAGTAAACAAAACAAAATGGTTAAAAAAATTCGTACGCGGTATTTATCAGTTTTAACTCTAGAACTAAAGGATATAGAATGAGAAAAAACGTTTGAAACCCTTTAAAAACTTTTAATAACTATATCAAAAATTATTGTTCTGAAGCCAACAACTGCTGAGTGATCTACTCTAATTTGTTAAACGAATCGACTTAAGTATTCTAACAATGCTTAACCTTTAGGCCGGTAAGTTTATTTAGAAAAACGCAATATGTAAGCTAACGAGGAAGGAGCCGTCGAGTAAACAAAACAAAATGGTTAAAAAAATTCGTACGCGGTAGTTATCAGTTTTAACTCTAGAATTAAAGCATATAGAACGAGAAACAACGTTTGAAACCCTTTAAAAACTTGTAATAACTATATCAAAAATTATTGTTCTGAAGCCAACAACTGCTGTTTGATCTACTCAAATTTGTTGAACGAAACGACTTAAGTATTCTAACCATGCTTAACCTTTAGGCCGGTAAGTTTATTTAGAAAAACGCAATATGTAAGCCAACGAGGAAGGAGCCGTCCAGTAACAAAACAAAATGGTTAAAAAAATTCGTACGCGGTTAGAATATTTAACTCGAGAATTAAAGGATATAGAACTAGACAACGTTTGAAACCCTCTAAAAACTTTAAATAGTTATATCAAAAATTATTGTTCTGAAGCCAACAACTGCTGAGTGATCTACTCAAATTTGTTGAACGAAACGACTTAAGTATTCTAACCATGCTTAACCTTTAGGCCGGTAAGTTTATTTAGAAAAACGCAATATGTAGGCTACACGGGAATGGAGCGGTAGAGTAACCCAAACGAATGGGTTAAAAAAATTCGTACTCACTTGTATCATATTTAGCTCTATTATTAAATGATATAGAACGAGAAACAACGTTTGAAACCCTTCGAATCACGAGGAAGGAGCCGTCGAGTAAACAAAAAAAAAATGGTTAAAAAAATTCGTACCCGTCGAGTGAACAAAACAAATTTGTTAAAAAAAATTCTTATGCGGTATTTATCAGTTTTAACTCTAGAATTAAAGGATATAGAACGAGAAACAACGTTTGAAACCCTTTAAAAACTTTAAATAACTATATCAAAAATTATTGTTCTGAAGCTAACTACTGCTGCGACGTATGCGGTATTTATCAGTTTTAACTCTAGAATTGAAGGACATAGAACGAGAAACAACGTTTGAAACCCTTTCAAAACTTTTAATAACTATAACAAAAATTATTGTTCTGAAGCCAACAACTGCTGAGTGATCTACTGAAATTTGTTAAACGAAATGACTTAAGTATTCTAACCATGCTTAACCTTTAGGCCGGTAAGTTTATTTAGAAAAACGCAATATGTAAGCTAACGAGGAAGGAGCCGTCGAGTAAACAAAACAAAATGGTTAAAAAATTCGTATGCGGTATATATCAGTTTTAACTCTAGAATTAAAGGATATAGAACGAGAAACAACGTTTGAAACCCTTTAAAAACTTGTATTAATTATATCAAAAATTATTGTTCTGAAGCTAACAACTGCTGAGTGAACTACCCAAATTTGTTGAGGAAAACGACTTAAGTATTCTAACCATGCTTAACCTTTAGGCCGGTAAGTATATTTAGTAAAACGCAATATGTAAGCTAACGAGGAAGGGGCGGTCGAGTAACCGAAACGAATGGGTTAAAAAAATTCGTACGCAGTTTTTATCATATTTAGCTCTAATATTAAAGGATATAGAACGAGAAACAACGTATGAAACCCTTTAAAAACTTTTAATAACTATATCAATAATTATTGTTCTGAAGCTAACTACTGCTGCGACGTATGCGGTATTTATCAGTTTTAACTCTAGAATTGAAGGACATAGAACGAGAAACAACGTTTGAAACCCTTTCAAAACTTTTAATAACTATAACAAAAATTATTGTTCTGAAGCCAACAACTGCTGAGTGATCTACTCAAATTTGTTGAACGAAACGACTTAAGTATTCTAACCATGCTTTAATTTTAGGCCGGTAAGTTTATTTAGAAAAACGCAATATGTAAGCTAACGAGGAAGGAGCCGTCGAGTAAACAAAACAAAATGGTTAAAAAAATTCGTATGCGGTATATATCAGTTTTAACTCTAGAATTAAAGGATATATAACTAGAAACAACGTTTGAAACCCTTTAAAAACTTTAAATAACTATATCAAAAATTATTGTTCTGAAGCAACAACTGCTGAGTGATCTACTCAAATTTGTTGAACGAAACGGCTTAAGTATTCTAACCATGCTTAACCTTTAGGCCGGTAAGTTTATTTAGAAAAACGCAATATGTAGGCTACACGGGAATGGAGCGGTCGAATAACCCAAACGAATGGGTTAAAAAAATTCGTACGCAGTTTTTATCATATTTAGCTCTAAAATTAAAGGATATAGAACGCGAAACAACGTTTGAAACCCTTTAAAAAGTTTTAATAACTATATCAAAAATTATTGTTCTGAAGCTAACTACTGCTGCGACATATGCGGTATTTATCAGTTTTAACTCTAGAATTGAAGGACATAGAACGAGAAACAACGTTTGAAACCCTTTCAAAACTTTTAATAACTATAACAAAAATTATTGTTCTGAAGCCAACAACTGCTGAGTGATCTACTCAAATTTGTTAAACGAAATGACTTAAGTATTCTAACCATGCTTAACCTTTAGGCCGGTAAGTTTATTTAGAAAGACGCAATATGTAAGCTAACGAGGAAGGAGCCGCCGAGTAAACAAAACAAAATGGTTAAAAAAATTCGTATGCGGTATATATCAGTTTTAACTCTAGAATTAAAGGATATAGACGGAGAAACAACGTTTGAAACCCTTTAAAAACTTGTAGTAATTATATCAAAAATTATTGTTCTGAAGCTAACAACTGCTGAGTGAACTACTCAAATTTCTTGAACGAAACGACTTAAGTATTCTAACCATGCTTTAATTTTAGGCCGGTAAGTTTATTTAGAAAAACGCAATATGTAAGCTAACGAGGAAGGAGCCGTCGAGTAAATAAAACAAAATGGTTAAAAAAATTCGTATGCGGTATATATCAGTTTTAACTCTAGAATTAAAGGATATATAACTAGAAACAACGTTTGAAACCCTTTAAAAACTTTAAATAACTATATCAAAAATTATTGTTCTGAAGCCAACAACTGCTAAGTGATCTACTCAAATTTGTTGAACGAAACGGCTTAAGTATTCTAACCATGCTTAACCTTTAGGCCGGTAAGTTTATTTAGAAAAACGCAATATGTAGGCTACACGGGAATGGAGCGGTCGAATAACCCAAACGAATGGGTTAAAAAAATTCGTACGCAGTTTTTATCATATTTAGCTCTAAAATTAAAGGATATAGAACGAGAAACAACGTTTGAAACCCTTTAAAAACTTGTATTAATTATATCAAAAATTATTGTTCTGAAGCCAACAACTGCTGAGTGATCTACTCAAATTTGTTGAACGAAACGACTTAAGTATTCTAACCATGCTTTAATTTTAGGCCGGTAAGTTTATTTAGAAAAACGCAATATGTAAGCTAACGAGGAAGGAGCCGTCGAGTAGACAAAACAAAATGGTTTAAAAAAATTCGTATGCGGTATATATCAGTTTTAACTCTAGAATTAAAGGATATATAACTAGAAACAACGTTTGAAACCCTTTAAAAACTTTAAATAACTATATCAGAAATTATTGTTCTGAAGCCAACAACTGCTGAGTGATCTACTCAAATTTGTTGAACGAAACGGCTTAAGTATTCTAACCATGCTTAAACTTTAGGCCGGTAAGTTTATTTAGAAAAACGCAATATGTAGGCTACACGGGAATGGAGCGGTCGAATAACCCAAACGAATGGGTTAAAAAAATTCGTACGCAGTTTTTATCATATTTAGCTCTCATATTAAAGGATATAGAACGAGAAACAACGTTTGAAACCCTTTAAAAACTTGTATTAATTATATCAAAAATTATTTTTCTGAAGCCAACAACTGCTGAGTGATCTACTCAAATTTGTTGAACGAAACGACTTAAGTATTCTAACCATGCTTTAATTTTAGACCGGTAAGTTTATTTAGAAAAACGCAATATGTAAGCTAACGAGGAAGGAGCCGTCGAGTAAACAAAACAAAATGGTTAAAAAAATTCGTATGCGGTATATATCAATTTTAACTCTAGAATTAAAGGATATAGAACGAGAAACAACGTTTGAAACCCTTTAAAAACTTGTAGTAATTATATCAAAAATTATTGTTCTGAAGCCAACAACTGCTGAGTGATCTACTCAAATTTGTTGAACGAAACGGCTTAAGTATTCTAACCATGCTTAACCTTTAGGCCGGTAAGTTTATTTAGAAAAACGCAATATGTAGGCTACACGGGAATGGAGCGGTCGAATAACCCAAACGAATGGGTTAAAAAAATTCGTACGCAGTTTTTATCATATTTAGCTCTCATACTAAAGGATATAGAACGAGAAACAACGTTTGAAACCCTTTAAAAACTTGTATTAATTATATAAAAATTATTGTTCTGAAGCCAACAACTGCTGAGTGATCTACTCAAATTTGTTGAACGAAACGGCTTAAGTATTCTAACCATGCTTAACCTTTAGGCCGGTAAGTTTATTTAGAAAAACGCAATATGTAGGCTACACGGGAATGGAGCGGTCGAATAACCCAAACGAATGGGTTAAAAAAATTCGTACGCAGTTTTTATCATATTTAGCTCTAAAATTAAAGGATATAGAACGCGAAACAACGTTTGAAACCCTTTAAAAAGTTTTAATAACTATATCAAAAATTATTGTTCTGAAGCTAACTACTGCTGCGACGTATGCGGTATTTATCAGTTTTAACTCTAGAATTGAAGGACATAGAACGAGAAACAACGTTTGAAACCCTTTCAAAACTTTTAATAACTATAACAAAAATTATTGTTCTGAAGCCAACAACTGCTGAGTGATCTACTCAAATTTGTTAAACGAAATGACTTAAGTATTCTAACCATGCTTAACCTTTAGGCCGGTAAGTTTATTTAGAAAGACGCAATATGTAAGCTAACGAGGAAGGAGCCGTCGAGTAAACAAAACAAAATGGTTAAAAAAATTCGTATGCGGTATATATCAGTTTTAACTCTAGAATTAAAGGATATAGAACGAGAAACAACGTTTGAAACCCTTTAAAAACTTGTAGTAATTATATCAAAAATTATTGTTCTGAAGCTAACAACTGCTGAGTGAACTACTCAAATTTGTTGAGCAAAACGGCTTAAGTATTCTAACCATGCTTAACCTTTAGGCCGGTAAATATATTTAGAAAAACGCAATATGTAAGCTAACGAGGAAGGAGCGGTCGAGTAACCCAAACGAATGGGTTAAAAAAATTCGTACGCAGTTTTTATCATATTTAGCTCTAATATTAAAGGATATAGAACGAGAAACAACGTATGAAAGCCTTTAAAAACTTTTAATAACTATATCAATAATTATTGTTCTGAAGCTAACAACTGCTGAGTGATCTAAGGAAGGAGCGGTCGAGTAACCCAAACGAATGGCTTAAAAAATTCGTACGCAGTTTTTATAATATTTAGCTCTCATATTAAAGGATATAGAACGAGAAACAACGTTTGAAACCCTTTAAAAACTTTTTATAACTATACAAAAATTATTGTTCTCAAGCCAATAACTGCTGAGTGATCTACTCTAATTTGTTGAACGAAACGACTTAAGTATTCTAACCATGCTTATATTTTAGGCCGGTAAGTTTATTTAGAAAAACGCAATATGTAAGCTAACGAGGAACGAGCCGTCGAGTAAACAAAACAAAATGGTTAAAAAAAAATCGTACGCGGTATTTATCAGTTTTAACTCTAGAATTAAAGGATATAGAATGAGAAAAAACGTTTGAAACCCTTTAAAAACTTTTAATAACTATATCAAAAATTATTTTTCTGAAGCCAACAGCTGCTGAGTGATCTACTCTAATTTGTTAAACGAAAAGGCTTAAGTATTCTAACCATGCTTAACCTTTAGGCCGGTAAGTTTATTTAGAAAAACGCAATATGTAAGCTAACGAGGAAGGAGCCGTCGAGTAAACAAAACAAAATGGTTAAAAAAATTCGTACGCGGTATTTATCGGTTTGAACTCTAGAATTAAAGGATATAGAATGAGAAACAACGTTGGAAACCCTTTAAAAACTTTAAATAACTATATCAAAAATTATTGTTCTGAAGCCAACAACTGCTGAGTGATCTACTCAAATTTGTTGAACGAAACGACTTAAGTATTCTAACCATGCTTAACCTTTAGGCCGGTAAGTTTATTTAGAAAAACGCAATATGTAGGCTACACGGGAATGGAGCGATCGAATAACCCAAACGAATGGGTTAAAAAAATTCGTACGCAGTTGTATCATATTTAGCTCTAATATTAAAGGATATAGAACGAGAAACAACGTTTGAAACCCTTCGAATCAGGAGGAAGGAGCCGTCGAGTAAACAAAACAAAATGGTTAAAAAAATTCGTACGCGTTGGAAACCCTTTAAAAACTTTAAATAACTATATCAAAAATTATTGTTCTGAAGCCAACAACTGCTAAGTGATCTACTCAAATTTGTTGAACGAAACGACTTAAGTATTCTAACCATGCTTAACCTTTAGGCCGTTAAGTTTATTTAGAAAAACGCAATATGTAGGCTACACGGGAATGGAGCGGTCGAATAATCCCAAACGAATGGGTTAAAAAAATTCGTACGCAGTTTTTATCATATTTAGCTCTAAAATTAAAGGATATAGAACGCGTAACAACGTTTGAAACCCTTTAAAAAGTTTTAATAACTATATCAACAATTATTGTTCTGAAGTTAACTACTGCTGCGACGTATGCGGAATTTATCAGTTTTAACTCTAGAATTGAAGGACATAGAACGAAACAACGTTTGAAACCCTTTCAAAACTTTTAATAACTATAACAAAAATTATTGTTCTGAAGTCAACAACTGCTGAGTGATCTACTCAAATTTGTTAAACGAAATGACTTTAAGTATTCTAACCATGCTTAACCTTTAGGCCGTTAAGTTTATTTAGAAAAACGCAATATGTAAGCTAACGAGGAAGGAGCCGTCGAGTAAACAAAACAAAATGGTTAAAAAAATTCGTATGCGGTATATATCAGTTTTAACTCTAGAATTAAAGGATATAAAACGAGAAACAACGTTTGAAACCCTTTAAAAACTTGTAGTAATTATATCAAAAATTATTCTTCTGAAGCTAACAACTGCTGAGTGAACTACTCAAATTTGTTGAGCAAAACGACTTAAGTATTCTAACCATGCTTAACCTTTAGGCCGGTAAGTATATTTAGAAAAACGCAATATGTAAGCTAACGAGGAAGGAGCGGTCGAGTAACCCAAACGAACGCGTTAAAAAAATTCGTACGCTGTTTTTATCATATTTAGCTCTAATATTAAAGGATATAGAACGAGAAACAACGTATGAAACCCTTTAAAAACTTTTAATAACTATATCAATAATTATTGTTCTGAACCTAACAACTGCTGGGTGATCTAAGGAAGGAGCGGTCGAGTAACCCAAACGAATGGCTTAAAAATTCGTACGCAGTTTTTATCATATTTAGCTCTCATATTAAAGGATATAGAACGAGAAACAACGTTTGAAACCCTTTAAAAACTTTTAATAACTATACAAAATTTTTGTTCTGAAGCCAACAACTGCTGAGTGATCTACTCAAATTTGTTGAACGAAACGACTTAAGTATTCTAACCATGCTTAACCTCTAGGCCGGTAAGTTTATTTAGAAAAACGCAATATGTCAGCTAACGAGGAAGGAGCCGTCGAGTAAACAAAACAAAATTGTTAAAAAAATTCGTACGAGGTATTTATCAGATTTAACTCTACAATTAAAGGATATAGAACGAGAAACAACGTTTGAAACCCTTTAAAAAGTTTTAATAACTATATCAAAAATTATTGTTCTGAAGCCAACAACTGCTGAGTGATCTACTCAAATTTGTTGAACGAAACGACTTAAGTATTCTAACCATGCTTAACCTTTAGACCGGTAAGTTTATTTAGAAAAAACGCAATATGTAGGCTACACGGGAATGGAGCGGTCGAATAACCCAAACGAATGGGTTAAAAAAATTCGTACGCAGTTGTATCATATTTAGCTCTAATATTTAAGGATATAGAACGAGAAACAACGTTTGAAACCCTTCGAATCAGGAGGAAGGAGCCGTCGAGTTAACAAAAAAAAAAATGGTTAAAAAAATTCGTACCCGTCGAGTGAACAAAACAAAATTGTTAAAAAATTCGTATGCGGTATTTATCAGCTTTAACTCTAGAATTAAAGGATATAGAACGAGAAACAACCTTTGAAACCCTTTAGAAACTTGTAATAACTATATCAAAAATTATTGTTCTGAAGCCAACAACTGCTGTTTGATCTACTCAATTTTGTTAAACGAAACGACTTAAGTATTCTAAACACGCTTAACCTTTAGGCCGGTAAGTTTATTTATCAGAATTAACTCTATGCGGTATTTATCAGTTTTAACTCTAGAATTAAAGGATATAGAACGAGAAACAACGTTTGAAACCCTTTAAAAACTTGTAATAACTATATCAAAAATTATTGTTCTGAAGCCAACAACTGCTGTTTGATCTACTCAAATTTGTTAAACGAAACGACTTAAGTATTCTAACCACGCTTAACCTTTAGGCCGGTAAGTTTATTTATCAGATTTAACTCTAGAATTACAGGATATAGAACGAGAAACAACGTTTGAAACCCTTTAAAAACTTTTAATAACTATATCAAAAATTATTGTTCTGAAGCCAACAACTGCTGAGTGATCTACTCAAATTTGTTGAACGAAACGACTTAAGTATTCTAACCATGCATAACCTTTAGGCCGGTAAGTTTATTTAAAAAAACGCAATATGCAAGCTAACGAGGAAGGAGCCGTCGAGTAAACAAAACAAAATGGTTAAAAAAATTCGTACGCGGTATTTATCAGATTTAACTCTAGAATTAAAGGATATAGAACTAGAAACAACGTTTGAAACCCTTTAAAAACTTTAAATAACTATATCAAAACGCAATATGTAAACTAACGAGGAAGGAGCCGTCGAGTAAACAAAACAAAATGGTTAAAAAAAATTCGTACGCGATATTTATCAATTTTAACTCTAGAATTAAAGGATATAGAACTAGAAACAACGTCTGAAACCCTTTACAAACTTTAAATAACTATATCAAAAATTATTGTTCTGAAGCCAACAACTACTGAGTGATCTACTCAAATTTGTTGAACGAAACGACTTAAGTATTCTAACCATGCTTAACCTTTAGGCCGGCAAGTTTATTTAGAAAAACGCAATATGTAAGCTAACGAGGAAGGAGCCGTCGAGTAAACAAAATAAAATGGTTAAAAAAATTCGTACGCGGTATTTATCAGATTTAACTCTAGAATTAAAGGATATAGAACGAGAAACAACGTTTGAAACTGTTTAAAAACTTTTAATAACTATATCAAAAATTATTGTTCTGAAGCCAACAACTGCTGAGTGATCTACTAAAATTTGTTGAACGAAACGACTTAAGTATTCTAACCATGCTAACCCTTTAGGAAGGTAAGTTTATTTAGAAAAATACAATATGTAAGCTAACGAGGAAGGAGCCGTCGAGTAAACAAAACAAAATGGTTAAAAAAATTCGCACGCTTTATTTATCAGATTTAACTCTAGAATTAAAGGATATAGAACTAGAACAACGTTTGAAACCCTTTAAAAACTTTAAATAACTATATCAAAAATTATTGTTCTGAAGCCATCAACTGCTGAGTGATCTACTCAAATTTGTTGAACGAAACGACTTAAGTATTCTAACCATGCTTAACCTTTAGGCCGGTAAGTTTATTTAGAAAAACGCAATATGTAGGCTTCACGGGAATGGAGCGGTCGAATAACCCAAACGAGTAGGTTAAAAAAATTCGTAGGCAGTTTTTATCATATTTAGCTCTAAAATTAAATGATATAGAACGCGAAACAACGTTTGAAACCCTTTAAAAAGTTTTAGTAACTATATCAAAAATTATTGTCCTGAAGCTAACTACGCCTGCGACGTATGCGGTATTTATCAGTTTTAACTCTAGAATTGAAGGACATAGAACGAGAAACAACGTTTGAAACCCTTTCAATACTTTTAATAACTATAACAAAAATTATTGTTCTGAAGCCAACAACTGCTGAGTGATCTACTCAAATTTGTTAAACGAAATGACTTAAGTATTCTAACCATGCTAACCCTTTAGGCCGGTAAGTTTATTTAGAAAAATACAATATGTAAGCTAACGAGGAAGGAGCCGTCGAGTAAACAAAACAAAATGGTTAAAAAAATTCGCACGCTTTATTTATCAGATTTAACTCTAGAATTAAAGGATATAGAACTAGAAACAACGTTTGAAACCCTTTAAAAACTTTAAATAACTATATCAAAAATTATTGTTCTGAAGCCATCAACTGCTGAGTGATCTACTCAAATTTGTTGAACGAAACGACTTAAGTATTCTAACCATGCTTAACCTTTAGGCCGGTAAGTTTATTTAGAAAAACGCAATATGTAGGCTTCACGGGAATGGAGCGGTCGAATAACCCAAACGAGTAGGTTAAAAAAATTCGTAGGCAGTTTTTATCATATTTAGCTCTAAAATTAAATGATATAGAACGCGAAACAACGTTTGAAACCCTTTAAAAAGTTTTAGTAACTATATCAAAAATTATTGTCCTGAAGCTAACTACGCCTGCGACGTATGCGGTATTTATCAGTTTTAACTCTAGAATTGAAGGACATAGAACGAAACAACGTTTGAAACCCTTTCAAAACTTTTAATAACTATAACAAAAATTATTGTTCTGAAGTCAACAACTGCTGAGTGATCTACTCAAATTTGTTAAACGAAATGACTTAAGTATTCTAACCATGCTTAACCTTTAGGCCGTTAAGTTTATTTAGAAAAACGCAATATGTAAGCTAACGAGGAAGGAGCCGTCGAGTAAACAAAACAAAATGGTTAAAAAAATTCGTATGCGGTATATATCAGTTTTAACTCTAGAATTAAAGGATATAAAACGAGAAACAACGTTTGAAACCCTTTAAAAACTTGTAGTAATTATATCAAAAATTATTCTTCTGAAGCTAACAACTGCTGAGTGAACTACTCAAATTTGTTGAGCAAAACGACTTAAGTATTCTAACCATGCTTAACCTTTAGGCCGGTAAGTATATTTAGAAAAACGCAATATGTAAGCTAACGAGGAAGGAGCGGTCGAGTAACCCAAACGAACGCGTTAAAAAAATTCGTACGCTGTTTTTATCATATTTAGCTCTAATATTAAAGGATATAGAACGAGAAACAACGTATGAAACCCTTTAAAAACTTTTAATAACTATATCAATAATTATTGTTCTGAACCTAACAACTGCTGGGTGATCTAAGGAAGGAGCGGTCGAGTAACCCAAACGAATGGCTTAAAAATTCGTACGCAGTTTTTATCATATTTAGCTCTCATATTAAAGGATATAGAACGAGAAACAACGTTTGAAACCCTTTAAAAACTTTTAATAACTATACAAAATTTTTGTTCTGAAGCCAACAACTGCTGAGTGATCTACTCAAATTTGTTGAACGAAACGACTTAAGTATTCTAACCATGCTTAACCTCTAGGCCGGTAAGTTTATTTAGAAAAACGCAATATGTCAGCTAACGAGGAAGGAGCCGTCGAGTAAACAAAACAAAATTGTTAAAAAAATTCGTACGAGGTATTTATCAGATTTAACTCTACAATTAAAGGATATAGAACGAGAAACAACGTTTGAAACCCTTTAAAAAGTTTTAATAACTATATCAAAAATTATTGTTCTGAAGCCAACAACTGCTGAGTGATCTACTCAAATTTGTTGAACGAAACGACTTAAGTATTCTAACCATGCTTAACCTTTAGACCGGTAAGTTTATTTAGAAAAACGCAATATGTAGGCTACACGGGAATGGAGCGGTCGAATAACCCAAACGAATGGGTTAAAAAAATTCGTACGCAGTTGTATCATATTTAGCTCTAATATTTAAGGATATAGAACGAGAAACAACGTTTGAAACCCTTCGAATCAGGAGGAAGGAGCCGTCGAGTTAACAAAAAAAAAAATGGTTAAAAAAATTCGTACCCGTCGAGTGAACAAAACAAAATTGTTAAAAAATTCGTATGCGGTATTTATCAGCTTTAACTCTAGAATTAAAGGATATAGAACGAGAAACAACCTTTGAAACCCTTTAGAAACTTGTAATAACTATATCAAAAATTATTGTTCTGAAGCCAACAACTGCTGTTTGATCTACTCAATTTTGTTAAACGAAACGACTTAAGTATTCTAAACACGCTTAACCTTTAGGCCGGTAAGTTTATTTATCAGAATTAACTCTATGCGGTATTTATCAGTTTTAACTCTAGAATTAAAGGATATAGAACGAGAAACAACGTTTGAAACCCTTTAAAAACTTGTAATAACTATATCAAAAATTATTGTTCTGAAGCCAACAACTGCTGTTTGATCTACTCAAATTTGTTAAACGAAACGACTTAAGTATTCTAACCACGCTTAACCTTTAGGCCGGTAAGTTTATTTATCAGATTTAACTCTAGAATTACAGGATATAGAACGAGAAACAACGTTTGAAACCCTTTAAAAACTTTTAATAACTATATCAAAAATTATTGTTCTGAAGCCAACAACTGCTGAGTGATCTACTCAAATTTGTTGAACGAAACGACTTAAGTATTCTAACCATGCATAACCTTTAGGCCGGTAAGTTTATTTAAAAAAACGCAATATGCAAGCTAACGAGGAAGGAGCCGTCGAGTAAACAAAACAAAATGGTTAAAAAAATTCGTACGCGGTATTTATCAGATTTAACTCTAGAATTAAAGGATATAGAACTAGAAACAACGTTTGAAACCCTTTAAAAACTTTAAATAACTATATCAAAACGCAATATGTAAACTAACGAGGAAGGAGCCGTCGAGTAAACAAAACAAAATGGTTAAAAAAAATTCGTACGCGATATTTATCAATTTTAACTCTAGAATTAAAGGATATAGAACTAGAAACAACGTCTGAAACCCTTTACAAACTTTAAATAACTATATCAAAAATTATTGTTCTGAAGCCAACAACTACTGAGTGATCTACTCAAATTTGTTGAACGAAACGACTTAAGTATTCTAACCATGCTTAACCTTTAGGCCGGCAAGTTTATTTAGAAAAACGCAATATGTAAGCTAACGAGGAAGGAGCCGTCGAGTAAACAAAATAAAATGGTTAAAAAAATTCGTACGCGGTATTTATCAGATTTAACTCTAGAATTAAAGGATATAGAACGAGAAACAACGTTTGAAACTGTTTAAAAACTTTTAATAACTATATCAAAAATTATTGTTCTGAAGCCAACAACTGCTGAGTGATCTACTAAAATTTGTTGAACGAAACGACTTAAGTATTCTAACCATGCTAACCCTTTAGGAAGGTAAGTTTATTTAGAAAAATACAATATGTAAGCTAACGAGGAAGGAGCCGTCGAGTAAACAAAACAAAATGGTTAAAAAAATTCGCACGCTTTATTTATCAGATTTAACTCTAGAATTAAAGGATATAGAACTAGAAACAACGTTTGAAACCCTTTAAAAACTTTAAATAACTATATCAAAAATTATTGTTCTGAAGCCATCAACTGCTGAGTGATCTACTCAAATTTGTTGAACGAAACGACTTAAGTATTCTAACCATGCTTAACCTTTAGGCCGGTAAGTTTATTTAGAAAAACGCAATATGTAGGCTTCACGGGAATGGAGCGGTCGAATAACCCAAACGAGTAGGTTAAAAAAATTCGTAGGCAGTTTTTATCATATTTAGCTCTAAAATTAAATGATATAGAACGCGAAACAACGTTTGAAACCCTTTAAAAAGTTTTAGTAACTATATCAAAAATTATTGTCCTGAAGCTAACTACGCCTGCGACGTATGCGGTATTTATCAGTTTTAACTCTAGAATTGAAGGACATAGAACGAGAAACAACGTTTGAAACCCTTTCAATACTTTTAATAACTATAACAAAAATTATTGTTCTGAAGCCAACAACTGCTGAGTGATCTACTCAAATTTGTTAAACGAAATGACTTAAGTATTCTAACCATGCTAACCCTTTAGGCCGGTAAGTTTATTTAGAAAAATACAATATGTAAGCTAACGAGGAAGGAGCCGTCGAGTAAACAAAACAAAATGGTTAAAAAAATTCGCACGCTTTATTTATCAGATTTAACTCTAGAATTAAAGGATATAGAACTAGAAACAACGTTTGAAACCCTTTAAAAACTTTAAATAACTATATCAAAAATTATTGTTCTGAAGCCATCAACTGCTGAGTGATCTACTCAAATTTGTTGAACGAAACGACTTAAGTATTCTAACCATGCTTAACCTTTAGGCCGGTAAGTTTATTTAGAAAAACGCAATATGTAGGCTTCACGGGAATGGAGCGGTCGAATAACCCAAACGAGTAGGTTAAAAAAATTCGTAGGCAGTTTTTATCATATTTAGCTCTAAAATTAAATGATATAGAACGCGAAACAACGTTTGAAACCCTTTAAAAAGTTTTAGTAACTATATCAAAAATTATTGTCCTGAAGCTAACTACGCCTGCGACGTATGCGGTATTTATCAGTTTTAACTCTAGAATTGAAGGACATAGAACGAGAAACAACGTTTGAAACCCTTTCAATACTTTTAATAACTATAACAAAAATTATTGTTCTGAAGCTAACAACTGCTGAGTGATCTAAGGAAGGAGAGGTCGAGTAACCCAAACGAATGGCTTAAAAAATTCGTACGCAGTTATTATCACATTTAGCTCGCATATTAAAGGATATAGAACGAGAAACAACGTTTGAAACCCTTTAAAAACTTTTAATAACTATACAAAAATTATTGTTCTGAAGCCAACAACTGCTGAGTGATCTACTAAAATTTTTTGAACGAAACGACTTAAGTATTCTAACCATGCTTAACCTTTAGGCCGGTAAGTTTATTTAGAAAAACGCAATATGTAAGCTAACGAGGAAGGAGCCGTCGAGTAAATAAAACAAAATGGTTAAAAAAATTCGTACGCGGTATTTATCAGTTTTAACTCTAGAACTAAAGGATATAGAACGAGAAAAAACGTTTGAAATCCTTTAAAAACTTTTAATAACTATATCAAAAATTATTGTTCTGAAGCCAACAACTGCTGAGTGATCTACTCTAATTTGTTAAACGAAACGACTTAAGTATTCTAACCATGCTTAACCTTTAGGCCGGTAAGTTTATTTAGAAAAACGCAATATGTAGGCTACACGGGAATGGAGCGGTCGAGTACCCCAAACGAATGGGTTAAAAAAATTCGTACTCACTTGTATCATATTTAGCTCTAATATTAAAGGATATGGAACGAGAAACAACGTTTGAAACCCTTCGAATCAGGAGGAAGGAGCCGTCGAGTAAACAAAAAAAAAATGGTTAAAAAAATTCGTACCCGTCGAGTGAACAAAACAAATTTGTTAAAAAAATTCTTATGCGGTATTTATCAGTTTTAACTCTAGAACTAAAGGATATAGAACGAGAAACAACGTTTGAAACCCTTTAAAAACTTGTAATAACTATATCAAAAATTATTGTTCTGAAGCCAACAACTGCTGTTTGATCTACTCAAATTTGATAAACGAAACGACTTAAGTATTCTAACCACGCTTAACCTTTAGGCCGGTAAGTTTATTTATCAGATTTAACTCTAGAATTAAAGGATATAGAACGAGAAACAACGTTTGAAACCCTTTAAAAACTTGTAATAACTATATCAAAAATTATTGTTCTGAAGCCAACAACTGCTGTTTGATCTACTCAAATTTGTTGAACGAAACGACTTAAGTATTCTAAACATGCTTAACCTTTAGGCCGGTAAGTTTATTTAGAAAAACGCAATATGTAAGCTAACTAGGAAGGAGCCGTCGAGTAAACAAAACAAAATGGTTAAAAAATTCGTATGCGGTATATATCAGTTTTATCTCTAGAATTAAAGGATATAGAACGAGAAACAACGTTTGAAACCCTTTAAAAACTTGTATTAATTATATCAAAAATTATTGTTCTGAAGCTAACAACTGCTGAGTGAACTACTCAAATTTGTTGAGAAAAACGACTTAAGTATTCTAACCATGCTTAACCTTTAGGCCGGTAAGTATATTTAGTAAAACGCAATATGTAAGCTAACGAGGAAGGGGCGGTCGAGTAACCCAAACGAATGGGTTAAAAAAATTCGTGCGCAGTTTTTATCATATTTAGCTCTAATATTAAAGGATATAGAACGAGAAACAACGTATGAAACCCTTTAAAAACTTTTAATAACTATATCAATAATTATTGTTCTGAAGCTAACAACTGCTGAGTGATCTAAGGAAGGAGCGGTCGAGTAACCCAAACGAATGGCTTAAAAAATTCGTACGCAGTTTTTATCATATTTAGCTCTCATATTAAAGGATATAGAACGAGAAACAACGTTTGAAACCCTTTAAAAACTTTTAATATTTATACAAAAAATAATTGTTCTGAAGCCAACAACTGCTGAGAGATCTACTCAAATTTGTTGAACGAAACGACTTAAGTATTCTAACCATGCTTTACCTTTAGGCCGGTAAGTTTATTTAGAAAAACGCAATATGTAAGCTAACGAGGAAGGTGCCGTCGAGTAAACAAAACAAAATGGTTAAAAAAATTCGTACGCGGTATTTATCAGATTTAACTCTAGAATTAAAGGATATAGAACTAGAAACAACGTTTGAAACCCTTTAAAAACTTTAAATAACTATATCAAAAATTATTGTTCTGAAGCCAACAACTGCAGAGTGATCTACTCAAATTTGTTGAACGAAACGACTTAAGTATTCTAACCATGCTTAACCTTTAGGCCGGTAAGTTTATTTAGAAAAACGCAATATGTAGGCTACACGGGAATGGAGCGGTCGAATAACCCAAACGAATGGGTTAAAAAAATTCGTACGCAGTTTTTATCATATTTAGCTCTAAAATTAAAGGATATAGAACGCGAAACAACGTTTGAAACCCTTTAAAAAGTTTTAATAACTATATCAAAAATTATTGTTCTGAAGCTAACTACTGCTGCGACGTATGCGGTATTTATCAGTTTTAACTCTAGAATTGAAGGACATAGAACGAGAAACAACGTTTTAAACCCTTTCAAAACTTTTAATAACTATAACAAAAATTATTGTTCTGAAGCCAACAACTGCTGAGTGATCTACTCAAATTTGTTAAACGAAATGACTTAAGTATTCTAACCATGCTTAACCTTTAGGCCGGTAAGTTTATTTAGAAAAACGCAATATGTAAGCTAACGAGGAAGGAGCCGTCGAGTAAACAAAACAAAATGGTTAAAAAAATTCGTATGCGGTATATATCAGTTTTAACTCTAGAATTAAAGGATATAGAACGAGAAACAACGTTTGAAACCCTTTAAAAACTTGTACTAATTATATCAAAAATTATTGTTCTGAAGCTAACAACTGCTGAGTGAACTACTCAAATTTGTTGAGCAAAACGGCTTAAGTATTCTAACCATGCTTAACCTTTAGGCCGGTAAGTATATTTAGAAAAACGCAATATGTAAGCTAACGAGGAAGGAGCGGTCGAGTAACCCAAACGAATGGGTTAAAAAAATTCGTACGCAGTTTTTATCATATTTAGCTCTAATATTAAAGGATATAGAACGAGAAACAACGTTTGAAACCCTTTAACAACTTTTTATAACTATACAAAAATTATTGTTCTCAAGCCAATAACTGCTGAGTGATCTACTCAAATTTGTTGAACGAAACGACTTAAGTATTCTAACCATGCTTATATTTTAGGCCGGTAAGTTTATTTAGAAAAACGCAATATGTAAGCTAACGAGGAACGAGCCGTCGAGTAAACAAAACAAAATGGTTAAAAAAAAATCGTACGCGGTATTTATCAGTTTTAGCTCTAGAATTAAAGGATATAGAATAAGAAAAATCATTTGAAACCCTTTAAAAACTTTTAATAACTATATCAAAAATTATTTTTCTGAAGCCAACAACTGCTGAGTGATCTACTCTAATTTGTCAAACGAAAAGGCTTAAGTATTCTAACCATGCTTAACCTTTAGGCCGGTAAGTTTATTTAGAAAAACGCAATATGTAAGCTAACGAGGAAGGAGCCGTCGAGTAAACAAAACAAAATGGTTAAAAAAATTCGTACGCGGTATTTATCAGTTTGAGCTCTAGAATTAAAGAATATAGAATGAGAAACAACGTTGGAAACCCTTTAAAAACTTTAAATAACTATATCAAAAATTATTGTTCTGAAGCCAACAACTGCTGAGTGATCTACTCAAATTTGTTGAACGAAACGACTTAAGTATTCTAACCATGCTTAACCTTTAGGCCGGTAAGTTTATTTAGAAAAACGCAATATGTAGGCTACACGGGAATGGAGCGGTCGAATAACCCAAACGAATGGGTTAAAAAAATTCGTACGCAGTTGTATCATAATTAGCTCTAATATTAAAGGATATAGAACGAGAAACAACGTTTGAAACCCTTCGAATCAGGAGGAAGGAGCCGTCGAGTAAACAAAACAAAATGGTTAAAAAAATTCGTACGCGGTATTTATCAGTTCTAGCTCTAGAATTAAAGGATATAGAATGAGAAACAACGTTGGAAACCCTTTAAAAACTTTAAATAAGTATATCAAAAATTATTGTTCTGAAGCCAACAACTGCTGAGTGATCTACTCAAATTTGTTGAACGAAACGACTTAAGTATTCTAACCATGCTTAACCTTTAGGCCGTTAAGTTTATTTAGAAAAACGCAATATGTAGGCTACACGGGAATGGAGCGGTCGAATAACACAAACGAATGGGTTAAAAAAATTCGTACGCAGTTTTTATCATATTTAGCTCTAAAATTAAAGGATATAGAACGCGAAACAACGTTTGAAACCCTTTAAAAAGTTTTAATAACTATATCAACAATTATTGTTCTGAAGTTAACTACTGATGTGACGTATGCGGTATTTATCAGTTTTAACTCTAGAATTGAAGGACATAGAACGAGAAACAACGTTTGAAACCCTTTCAAAACTTTTAATAACTATAACAAAAATTATTGTTCTGAAGCCAACAACTGCTGAGTGATCTACTCAAATTTGTTAAACGAAATGACTTAAGTATTCTAACCATGCTTAACCTTTAGGCCGTTAAGTTTATTTAGAAAAACGCAATATGTAAGATAACGAAGAAGGAGCCGTCGAGTAAACAAAACAAAATGGTTAAAAAAATTCGTATGCGGTATATATCAGTTTTACCTCTAGAATTAAAGGATGTAAAACGAGAAACAACGTTTGAAACCCTTTAAAAACTTGTAGTAATTATATCAAAAATTATTGTTCTGAAGCTAACAACTGCTGAGTGAACTACTCAAATTTGTTGAGCAAAACTACTTAAGTATTATAACCATGCTTAACCTTTAGGCCGGTAAGTATATTTAGAAAAACGCAATATGTAAGCTAACGAGGAAGGAGCGGTCGAGTAACCCAAACGAATGCGTTAAAAAAATTCGTACGCTGTTTTTATCATATTTAGCTCTAATATTAAAGGATATAGAACGAGAAGCAACGTATGAAACCCTTTAAAAACTTTTAATAACTATATCAATAATTATTGTTCTGAACCTAACAACTGCTGGGTGATCTAAGGAAGGAGCGGTCGAGTAACCCAAACGAATGGCTTAAAAATTCGTACGCAGTTTTTATCATATTTAGCTCTCATATTAAAGGATATAGAACGAGAAACAACGTTTGAAACCCTTTAAAAACTTTTAATAACTATACAAAAATTTTTGTTCTGAAGCCAACAACTGCTGAGTGATCTACTCTAATTTGTTAAACGAAACGACTTAAGTATTCTAACCATTAGGCCGGTAAGTTTATTTAAAAAAACGCAATATGTAAGCTAACGAGGAAGGAGCCGTCGAGTAAACAAAACAAAATGGTTAAAAAAATTCGTACGCGGTATTTATCAGATTTAACTCGAGAATTAAAGGATATAGAACTAGAAACAACGTTTGAAACCCTTTAAAAAGTTTTAATAACTATATCAAAAATTATTGTTCTGAAGCTAACTACTGCTGCGACGTATACGGTATTTATCAGTTTTAACTCTAGAATTGAAGGACATAGAACGAGAAACAACGTTTGAAACCCTTTCAAAACCTTTAATAACTATAAAAAATTTTTGTTCTGAAGCCAACAACTGCTGAGTGATCTACTCAAATTTGTTGAACGAAACGACTTAAGTATTCTAACCATGCTTAACCTTTAGGCCGGTAAGTTAATTTAGAAAAACGCAATATGTCAGCTAACGAGTAAGGAGCCGTCGAGTAAACAAAACAAAATTGTTAAAAAAATTCGTACGAGGTATTTATCAGATTTAACTCTAGAATTAAAGGATATAGAACTAGAAACAACGTTTGAAACCCTTTAAAAAGTTTTAATAACTATATCAAAAATTATTGTTCTGAAGCTAACTACTGCTGCGACGTATGCGGTATTTATCAGTTTTAACTCTAGAATTGAAGGACATAGAACGAGAAACAACGTTTGAAACCCTTTCAAAACCTTTAATAACTATAAAAAATTATTGTTCTGAAGCCAACAACTGCTGAGTGATCTACTCAAATTTGTTAGACGAAATGATTTAAGTAATCTAACCATGCTTAACCTTTAGGCCGGTAAGTTTATTTAGAAAAACGCAATATGTAAGCTAACGAGGAAGGAGCCGTCGAGTAAACAAAACAAAATGGTTAAAAAAATTCGTACGCGGTATTTATCAGTTTTAACACTAGAATTAAAGGATGTAGAATGAGAAAAAACATTTGAAACCCTTTAAAAACTTTTAATAACTATATCAAAAATTATTGTTCTGAAGCCAACAACTGCTGAGTGATCTACTCTAATTTGTTAAACGAAACGACTTAAGTATTCTAACCATTAGGCCGGTAAGTTTATTTAAAAAAAACGCAATATGTAAGCTAACGAGGAAGGAGCCGTCGAGTAAACAAAACAAAATGATTAAAAAAATTCGTACGCGGTATTTATCAGATTTAACTCGAGAATTAAAGGATATAGAACTAGAAACAACGTTTGAAACCCTTTAAAACCTTCAAATAACTATATCAAAAATTATTGTTCTGAAGCCAACAACTGCTGAGAGATCTATTCAAATTTGTTGAACGAAACGACTTAAGTATTCTAACCATGCTTAACCTTTAGGCCGGTAAGTTTATTTAGAAAAACGCAATATGTAGGCTACACGGGAATGGAGCGGTCGAGTAACCCTGTAAGCTAACGAGGAAGGAGACGTCGAGTAAACAAAACAAAATGGTTAAAAAAATTCGTACGCGGTATTTATCAGATTTAACTCTAGAATTAAAGGATATAGAACTAGAAACAACGTTTGAAACCCTTTAACAACTTTAAATAACTATATCAAAAATTATTGTTCTGAATCCAACAACTGCTGAGTGATCTACTCAAATTTGTTGAACGAAACTACTTAAGTATTCTAACAATGCTTAACCTTTAGGCCGTTAAGTTTATTTAGAAAAACGCAATATGTAAGCTACACGGGAATGGAACGGTCGAGTAACCCAAACGAATGGGATAAAAAAATTCGTACGCAGTTGTATCATATTTATCTCTAATATTAAAGGATATAGAATGAGAAACAACGTTTGAAACCCTTCGAATCAGGAGGAAGGAGCCGTCGAGTAAACAAAAAAAAAATGGTTAAAAAAATTCGTACCCGTCGAGTGAGCAAAACAAAATTGTTAAAAAAATTCTTATGCGGTATTTATCAGTTTCAACTCTAGAATTAAAGGATATAGAACGAGAAACAACGTTTGAAACCCTTTAAAAACTTGTAATAACTATATCAAAAATTATTGTTCTGAAACCAACAACTGCTGTTTGATCTACTCAAATTTGTTAAACGAAACGACTTAAGTATTCTAACCACGCTTAACCTTTAGGCCGGTAAGTTTATTTAGAAAAACGCAATAACGAGGAAGGAACCGTCGAATAAACAAAACAAAATTGTTAAAAAAAAATTCGTATGCGGTATTTATCAGTTTTAACTCTAGAATTATAGGATATAGAACGAGAAACAACGTTTGATACCCTTTAAAAACTTTTAATAACAATATCAAAAATTATTGTTCTGAAGCCAACAACTGCTGAGTGACCTACTCAAATTTGTTGAACGAAAAGACTTACGTATTCTAACCATGCTTAACCTTTAGGCCGGTAAGTTTATTTAGAAAAACGCAATATGTAAGCTAACGAGGAAGGAGCCGTCGAGTAAACAAAACAAAATGGTTAAAAAAATTCGTACGCGGTATTTATCAGATTTAACTCTAGAATTAAAGGATATAGAACTAGAAACAACGTTTGAAACCCTTTAAAAACTTTAAATAACTATATCAAAAATTATTGTTCTGAAGCCAACAACTGCTGAGTGATCTACTCAAATTTGTTGAACGAAACGACTTAAGTATTCTAACCATGCCTAACCTTTAGGCCGGTAAGTTTATTTAGAAAAACGCAATATGTAAGCTAACGAGGAAAGAACCGTCGAGTAAACAAAACAAAATGGTTAAAAAAATTCGTACGCGGTATTTATCAGATTTAACTCTAGAACTAAAGGATATAGAACTAGAAACAACGCTTGAAACCCTTTAACAACTTTAAATAACTATATCAAAAATTATTGTTCTGAATCCAACAACTGCTGAGTGATCTACTCAAATTTGTTGAACGAAACTACTTAAGTATTCTAACAATGCTTAACCTTTAGGCCGGTAAGTTTATTTAGAAAAACGCAATATGTAAGCTAACGAGGAAGGAGCCGTCGAGTAAACAAAACAAAATGGTTAAAAAAATTCGTAAGCGGTATTTATCAGATTTAACTCTAGAATTAAAGGATATAGAACGAGAAACAACGTTTGATACCCTTTAAAAACTTTTAATAACAATATCAAAAATTATTGTTCTGAAGCCAACAACTGCTGAGTGACCTACTCAAATTTGTTGAACGAAAAGACTTACGTATTCTAACCATGCTTAACCTTTAGGCCGGTAAGTTTATTTAGAAAAACGCAATATGTAAGCTAACGAGGAAGGAGCCGTCGAGTAAACAAAACAAAATGGTTAAAAAAATTCGTACGCGGTATTTATCAGATTTAACTCTAGAATTAAAGGATATAGAACGAGAAACAACGTTTGATACCCTTTAAAAACTTTTAATAACAATATCAAAAATTATTGTTCTGAAGCCAACAACTGCTGAGTGACCTACTCAAATTTGTTGAACGAAAAGACTTACGTATTCTAACCATGCTTAACCTTTAGGCCGGTAAGTTTATTTAGAAAAACGCAATATGTAAGCTAACGAGGAAGGAGCCGTCGAGTAAACAAAACAAAATGGTTAAAAAAATTCGTAAGCGGTATTTATCAGATTTAACTCTAGAAGTAAAGGATATAGGACTAGAAACAACGTTTGAAACCCTTTAAAAACTGTAAATAACTATATCAAAAATTATTGTTCTGAAGCCAACAACTGCTGAGTGATCTACTCAAATTTGTTGAACGAAACGACTTAAGTATTCTAACCATGCTTAACCTTTAGGCCGGTAAGTTTATTTAGAAAAACGCAATATGTAGGCTACACGGGAATGGAACGGTCGAGTAACCCAAACGAATGGGATAAAAAAATTCGTACGCAGTTGTATCATATTTATCTCTAATATTAAAGGATATAGAACGAGAAACAACGTTTGAAACCCTTCGAATCAGGAGGAAGGAGCCGTCGAGTTAGCAAAACAAAATTGTTAAAAAAATTCTTATGCGGTATTTATCAGTTTTAACTCTAGAATTAAAGGATATAGAACGAGAAACAACGTTTGAAACCCTTTAAAAACTTGTAATAACTATATCAAAAATTATTGTTCTGAAACCAACAACTGCTGTTTGATTTACTCAAATTTGTTAAACGAAACGACTTAAGTATTCTAACCACGCTTAACCTTTAGGCCGGTAAGTTTATTTAGAAAAACGCAATAACGAGGAAGGAACCGTCGAATAAACAAAACAAAATTGTTAAAAAAAAATTCGTATGCGGTATTTATCAGTTTTAACTCTAGAATTATAGGATATAGAACGAGAAACAACGTTTGATACCCTTTAAAAACTTTTAATAACTATATCAAAAATTATTGTTCTGAAGCCAACAACTGCTGAGTGACCTATTCAAATTTGTTGAACGAAAAGACTTACGTATTCTAACCATGCTTAACCTTTAGGCCGGTAAGTTTATTTAGCAAAACGCAATATGTAAGCTAACGAGGAAGGAGCCGTCGAGTAAACAAAACAAAATGGTTAAAAAAATTCGTACGCGGTATTTATCAGATTTAACTCTAGAATTAAAGGATATAGAACTAGAAACAACGTTTGAAACCCTTTAAAAACTTTAAATAACTATATCAAAAATTATTGTTCTGAAGCCAACAACTGCTGAGTGATCTACTCAAATTTGTTGAACGAAACGACTTAAGTATTCTAACCATGCTCAACCTTTAGGCCGGTAAGTTTATTTAGAAAAACGCAATATGTAGGCTACACGGGAATGGAGCGGTCGAGTAACCCAAACGAATGGGTTATACCTTATATTTCTACTTATGGATTAATTAATTATCCTTTAGTATTAGGAAATATATTTTATAAATCTTTTGATCAAGGTTGATCTGAATTTTTAGGTAGTCTAAATTTATATAACAATTTAATTAAATATTCTTAATTATTTTTTGTTGTTCATAATAACAATTTAAAAATTTATTTAACATTATTTATTTTATAATTATTATATTAATAAGTTTATTATTATTATTGTTTTATTCAAATAGCTTAAATTTAGAGTATAGCATTGAAGTTGTTAGGGTTGTATCATATTTAGCTCTAATATTAAAGGATATAGAACGAGAAACAACGTTTGAAACCCTTCGAATCAGGAGGAAGAAGCCGTCGAGTAAATAAAAAAAAATGGTTAAAAAAATTCGTACCCGTCGAGTGATCAAAACAAAATTGTTAAAAAAATTCTTATGCGGTATTTATCAGTTTTAACTCTAGAATTAAAGGATATAGAACGAGAAACATCGTTTGAAACCCTTTAAAAACTTGTAATAATTATATCAAAAATTATTTTTCTGAAGCCAACAACTGCTGTTTTATCTACTCAAATTTGTTAAACGAAACGACTTAAGTATTCTAACCACTCTTAACCTTTAGGCCGGTAAGTTCATTTATCAGATTTAACTCTAGAATTAAAGGATATAGAACGAGAAACAACGTTTGAAACCCTTTAAAAACTTTTAATAACTATATCAAAAACTATTGTTCTGAAGCCAACAACTGCTGAGTGATCTACTCAAATTTGTTGAACGAAACGACTTAAGTATTCTAACCATGCTTAAGCTTTAGGCCGGTAAGTTTATTTAGAAAAACGCAATATGTAAGCTAACGAGGAAGGAGCCGTCGTAGAATGAGAAAAAACGTTTGAAACCCTTTAAAAACTTGTAGTAACTATATCAAAAATTATTGTTCTGAAGCTAACAACTGCTGAGTGAACTACTCAAATTTGTTGAGCAAAACGACTTAATTCGTACGCAGTTTTTATCATATTTAGCTCTAATATTAAAGGATATAGAACGAGAAACAACGTATGAAACCCTTTAAAAACTTTTAATAACTATATCAATAATTATTGTTCTGAAGCTAACAACTGTTGAATGATCTAAGGAAGGAGCGGTCGAGTAACCCAAACGAATGGCTTAAAAAATTCGTACGCAGTTTTTATCATATTTAGCTCTCATATTAAAGGATATAGAACGAGAAACAACGTTTGAAACCCTTTAAAAACCTTTAATAACTATACAAAAATTATTGTTCTGAAGCCAACAACTGCTGAGTGATCTACTCAAATTTGTTGAACGAAACGACTTAAGTATTCTAACCATGCTTAACCTTTAGGCCGGTAAGTTTATTTAGAAAAATGCAATATGTAAGCTAACGAGGAAAGAGCCGTCGAGTAAACAAAACAAAATGGTTAAAAAAATTCGTACGCGGTATTTATCAGTTTTAACTCTAGAATTAAAGGATATAGAACGAAAAAACAACGTTTGAAACCCTTTAAAAACTTTTAATAACTATATCAAAAATTATTGTTCTGAAGCCAACAACTGCTGAGTGATCTACTCTTATTTGTTAAAGGAAACGACTTAAGTATTCTAACCATGCTTAACCTTTAGGCCGGTAAGTTTATTTAAAAAAACGCAATATGTAAGCTAACGAGGAAGGAGCCGTCGAGTAAACAAAACAAAATTGTTAAAAAAATTCGTACGCGGTATTTATCAGTTTTAACTCTAGAATTAAAGGATATAGAACGAAAAAACAACGTTTGAAACCCTTTAAAAACTTTTAATAACTATATCAAAAATTATTGTTCTGAAGCCAACAACTGCTGAGTGATCTACTCTTTTTTGTTAAAGGAAACGACTTAAGTATTCTAACCATGCTTAACCTTTAGGCCGGTAAGTTTATTTAAAAAAACGCAATATGTAAGCTAACGAGGAAGGAGCCGTCGAGTAAACAAAACAAAATGGTAAAAAAATCGTACGCGGTATTTATCAGATTTAACTCGAGAATGAAAGGATATAGAACTAGAAACAATGTTTGAAACCCTTTAAAACCTTTAAATAACTATATCAAAAATTATTGTTCTGAAGCCAACAACTGCTGAGTGATCTACTCAAATTTGTTGAACGAAACGACTTAAGTATTCTAACCATGCTTAACCTTTAGGCCGGTAAGTTTATTTAGAAAAACGCAATATATAAGCTAACGAGGAAGGAGCCCTCGAGTAAACAAAACAAAATGGTTACACGGGAATGGAGCGGTCGAGTAACCCTGTAAGCTAACGAGGAAGGAGCCGTCGAGTAAACAAAACAAAAGGGTTAAAAAGATTCGTACGCGGTATTTATCAGATTTAACTCTAGAATTAAAGGATATAGAACTAGAAACAACGTTTGAAACCCTTTAACAACTTTAAATAACTATATAAAAAATTATTGTTCTGAAGCCAACAACTGCTGAGTGATCTACTCAAATTTGTTGAACGAAACGACTTAAGTATTCTAACCATGCTTAACCTTTAGGCCGGTAAGTTTATTTA
Organism: Eurosta solidaginis; assembly: GCF_040869045.1. NCBI lineage: Eukaryota > Metazoa > Arthropoda > Insecta > Diptera > Tephritidae > Eurosta > Eurosta solidaginis. The sequence goes on from NC_090322.1 coordinate 83,011,431, forward strand.
GAAAAACGCAATATGTAAGCTAACGAGGAAGGAGCCGTCGAGTAAACAAAACAAAATGGTTAAAAAAATTCGTACGCGGTATTTATCAGATTTAACTCTAGAATTAAAGGACATAGAACTAGAAACAACGTTTGAAACCCTTTAAAAACTTTAAATAACTATATCAAAAATTATTGTTCTGAAGCCAACAACTGCTGAGTGATCTACTCAAATTTGTTGAACGAAACGACTTAAGTATTCTAACCATGCTTAACCTTTAGGCCGGTAAGTTTATTTAGAAAAACGCAATATGTAGGCTACACGGGAATGGAGCGGTCGAGTAACCAAAACGAATGGGTTAAAAAAATTCGTACGCAGTTGTATCATATTTAGCTCTAATATTAAAGGATATAGAACGAGAAACAACGTTTGAAACCCTTCGAATCAGGAGGAAGGAGCCGTCGAGTAAACAAAAAAAAAAGGTTAAAAAAATTCGTACCCGTCGAGTGAGCAAAACAAAATTGTTAAAAAAATTCTTATGCGGTATTTATCAGTTTTAACTCTAGAATTAAAGGATATAGAACGAGAAACAACGTTTGAAACCCTTTAAAAACTTGTAATAACTATATCAAAAATTATTGTTCTGAAGCCAACAACTGCTGTTTGATCTACTCAAATTTGTTAAACGAAACGACTTAAGTATTCTAACCACGCTTAACCTTTAGGCCGGTAAGTTTATTTAGAAAAACGCAATAGCGAGGAAGGAGCCGTCGAGTAAACAAAACAAAATGGCTAAAAAAATTCGTATGCGGTATTTATCAGTTTTAACTCTAGAATTATAGGATATAGAACGAGAAACAACGTTTGATACCCTTTAAAAACTTTTAATAACTATATCAAAAATTATTGTTCTGAAGCCAACAACTGCTGAGTGATCTACTCAAATTTGTTGAACGAAACGACTTAAGTATTCTAACCATGCTTAACCTTTAGGCCGGTAAGTTTATTTAGAAAAACGCAATATGTAAGCTAACGAGGAAGGAGCCGTCGAGTAAACAAAACAAAATGGTTAAAAAAATTCGTACGCGGTATTTATCAGATTTAACTCTAGAATTAAAGGATATAGAACTAGAAACAACGTTTGAAACCCTTTAAAAACTTTAAATAACTATATCAAAAATTATTGTTCTAAAGCCAACAACTGCTGAGTGATCTACTCAAATTTGTTGAACGAAACGACTTAAGTATTCTAACCATGCTTAACCTTTAGGCCGGTAAGATTATTTAGAAAAACGAAATATGTAAGCTAACGAGGAAGGAGCGGTCGAGTAACCCAAACGAATGGGTTAAAAAAATTCGTACGCAGTTGTACCATATTTAGCTCTAATGTTAAAGGATATAGAACGAGAAACAACGTTTGAAACCCTTCGAATCAGGAGGAAGGAGCCGTCGAGTAAACAAAAAAAAAAAATGGTTAAAAAAATTCGTACCCGTCGAGTGAACATAACAAAATGGTTAAAAAAATTCGTATGCGGTATTTATCAGATTTAACTCTAGAATTAAAGGATATTGAACGAGAAACAATGTTTGAAACCCTTTAAAAACTTTTAATAACTATATCATAAATTTTTGTTCTGAAGCCAGCAACTGCTGAGTGATCTACTCTAATTTGTTAAACGAAACGACTTAAGTATTCTAACCATGCTTAACCTTTAGGCCGGTAAGTTTATTTAGAAAAACGCAATATGTAAGCTAACGAGGAAGGAGCCGTCGAGTAAACAAAACAAAATGGTTAAACAAATTCGTACGCGGTATTTATCAGATTTATCTCTAGAATTAAAGGATATAGAACTAGAAACAACGTTTGAAACCCTTTAAAAACTTAAAATAACTATATCAAAATTATTGTTCTGAAGCCAACAACTGCTGAGTGATCTACTCAAATTTGTTGAACGAAACGACTTAAGTATTCTAACCTTGCTTAACCTTTAGGCCGGTAAGTTTATTTAGAAAAAGGCAATATGTAAGCTAGCGAGGAAGGAGCCGTCGAATAAACAAAACAAAATGGTTAAAAAAATTCGTACGCGGAATTTATCAGTTTTAACTCTAGAATTAAAGGATATAGAATGAGAAACAACGTTTGAAACCCTTTAAAAACTCTTAATAATTATACCAAAAATTATTGTTCTGAAGCCAACAACTGCTGAGTGATCTACTCTAATTTGTTAAACGAAACGACTTAAGTATTCTAACCTTGCTTAACCTTTAGGCCGGTAAGTTTATTTAGAAAAAGGCAATATGTAAGCTAGCGAGGAAGGAGCCGTCGAGTAAACAAAACAAAATGGTTAAAAAAATTCGTACGAGGTATTTATCAGATTTGACTCTAGAATTAAAGGATATAGAACGAGAAACAACGTTTGAAATCCTTTAAAAACTCTTAATAACTATATCAAAAATTATTGTTCTGAAGCCAACAACTGCTGAGTGATCTACTCTAATTTGTTAAACGAAACGACTTAAGTATTCTAAACATGCTTAACTTTTAGGCCGGTAAAATTATTTAGAAAAACGCAATATGTAAGCTAACGAGGAAGGAGCGGTCGAGTAACCCAAATGAATGGGTTAAAAAAATTCGTACGCAGTTATATCATATTTAGCTCTAATATTAAAGGATATAGAACGAGAAACAACGTTTGAAACCGTTCGAATCAGGAGGAAGGAGCCGTCGAGTAAACAAAACAAAATGGTTAAAAAAATTCGTACGCGGTATTTATCAGATTTAACTCTAGAATTAAAGGATATAGAACGAGAAACAACGTTTGAAACCCTTTAAATACTCTTAATAACTATATCAAAAATTATTGTACTGAAGCCAACATCTGCTGAGTTATCTACATTAATTTGTTAAACGAAACGACTTAAGTATTCTAACCATGCTTAACCTTTCGGCCGGTAAGTTTATTTAGAAAAACGTAATATGTAAGCTAACGAGGAAGGAGCCGTCGAGTAAACAAAACAAAATGGTTAAATAAATTTGTACGCGGTATTTATCAGTTTTAACTCTAGAATTAAAGGATATAGAAAGAGAAACAACATTTGAAACCCTTTAAAAACTTTTAATAACTATATCAAAAATTATTGTTCTGAAGCTGCTGAGTGATCTACTCAAATTTGTTGAACGAAACGACTTAAGTATTCTAACTATGCTTAAACTTTAGGCCGGTAAGTTTATTTAGAAAAACGCAATATGTAAGCTAACGAGGAAGGAGCCGTCGAGTAAACAAAACAAAATGGTTAAAAAATTCGTACGCGGTATTTATCAGATTTAACTCTAGAATTAAAGGATATAGAACGAGAAACAAAGTTTGAAACCCATTAAAACTTTAAATAGCTATATCAAAAATTATTGTTCTGAAGCCAACAACTGCTGAGTGGTCTACTCAAATTTGTTGAACGAAAAGACTTAAGTATTCTAACCATGCTTAACCTTTAGGCCGGTAAGATTATTTAGAAAAACGCAATATGTAAGCTAACGAGGAAGGAGCGGTCGAGTAACCCAAACGAATGGGTTAAAAAAATTCGTACGCAGTTGTATCATATTTAGCTCTAATATTAAAGGATATAGAACGAGAAACAACGTTTGAAACCCTTCGAATCAGGAGGAAGGAGCCGTCGAGTAAACAAAACAAAATGGTTGAAAAATTCGTACGAGGTATTTATCAGATTTAACTCTAGAATTAAAGGATATAGAACGAGAAACAACGTGTGAAACCCTTTAAAAACTCTTAATAACTATATCAAAAATTATTGTTCTGAAGCCAACAACTGCTGAGTGATCTACTCTAATTTGTTATTCTAACAATGCTTAACCTTTAGGCCGGTAAGATTATTTAGAAAAACGCAATATGTAAGCTAACGATGAAGGAGCGGTCGAGTAACCCAAAGGAATGGGTTAAAAAAATTCGTACGCAGTTGTATCATATTTAGCTCTAATATTAAAGGATATCTAACGAGAAACAACGTTTGAATCCCTTCGAATCAGGAGGAAGGAGCCGTCGAGTAAAAAAAAAAAAAATTCTACCCATGCTTAACCTTTAGGCCGGTAAGTTTATTTAGAAAAACGCAATATGTAAGCTAACGAGGAAGGAGCCGTCGAGTAAACAAAACAAAATGGTTAAAAAAATTCGTAATCGGCATTTATCAGTTTTAACTCTAGAATTAAAAGATATAGAAAGAGAAACAACGTTTGAAACCCTTTAAAAACTTTTAATAACTATATCAAAAATTATTGTTCTAAAGCTGCTGAGTGATCTACTCAAATTTGTTGAACGAAACGACTTAAGTATTCTAACCATGCTTAAACTTTAGGCCGGTAAGTTTATTTAGAAAAACGCAATATGTAAGCTAACGAGGAAGGAGCCGTCGAGTAAACAAAACAAAATGGTTAAAAAATTCGTACGCGGTATTTATCAGATTTAACTCTAGAATTAAAGGATATAGAACGAGAAACAAAGTTTTAAACCCATTAAAACTTTAAATAACTATATCAAAAATTATTGTTCTGAAGCCAACAACTGCTGAGTGGTCTACTCAAATTTGTTGAACGAAAAGACTTAAGTATTCTAAGCATGCTTAACTTTTAGGCCGGTAAGATTATTTAGAAAAACGCAATATGTAAGCTAACGAGGAAGGAGCGGTCGAGTAACCCAAACGAATGGGTTAAAAAAATTCGTACGCAGTTGTATCATATTTAGCTCTAATATTAAAGGATATAGAACGAGAAACAACGTTTGAAACCCTTCGAATCAGGAGGAAGGAGCCGTCGAGTAAACAAAACAAAATGGTTGAAAAATTCGTGCGAGGTATTTATCAGATTTAACTCTAGAATTAAAGGATATAGAACGAGAAACAACGTGTGAAACCCTTTAAAAACTCTTAATAACTATATAAAAATTATTGTTCTGAAGCCAACAACTGCTGAGTGATCTACTCAAATTTGTTGAATGAAACGACTTAAGTATTCTAACCATGCTTAACCTTTAGGCCGGTAAGTTTATTTAGAAAAACGCAATATGTAAGCTAACGATGAAGGAGCGGTCGAGTAACCCAAAGGAATGGGTTAAAAAAATTCGTACGCAGTTGTATCATATTTAGCTCTAATATTAAAGGATATCTAACGAGAAACAACGTTTGAAACCCTTCGAATCAGGAGGAAGGAGCCGTCGAGTAAACAAAAAAAAAAATTCTAACCATGCTTAACCTTTAGGCCGGTAAGTTTATTTAGAAAAACGCAATATGTAAGCTAACGAGGAAGGAGCCGTCGAGTAAACAAAACAAAATGGTTAAAAAAATTCGTAATCGGCATTTATCAGTTTTAACTCTAGAATTAAAGGATATAGAACGAGAAACAACGTTTGAAACCCTTTAACAACTCTTAATAACTATATCAAAAATTATTGTTCTGAAGCCAACAACTGCTGAGTGATCTACTCTAATTTGTTAAACGAAAAGACTTAAGTATTCTAACCATGCTTAACCTTTAGGCCGGTAAGTTTATTTAGAAAAACGCAATATGTAAGCTAACGAGGAAGGAGCCGTCGAGTAAACAAAACAAAATGGTTAAAAAAATTCGTACGCGGCATTTATCAGTTTTAACTCTAGAATTAAAGGATATAGAACGAGAAACAACGTTTGAAATCCTTTAAAAACTCTTAATAACTATATCAAAAATTATTGTTCTGAAGCCAACAACTGCTGAGTGATCTACTCAAATTTGTTAAACGAAACGACTTAAGTATTCTAACCACGCTTAACCTTTAGGTCGGTAAGTTTATTTAGAAAAACGCAGTATGTAAGCTAACGAGGAAGGAGCCGTCGAGTAAACAAAACAAAATTGTTAAAAAAATTCGTACGCGGTATTTATCAGTTTTAGCTCTAGAATTAAAGTATATAGATTGAGAAACAACGTTTGAAACCCTTTAAAAACTCTTAATAACTATATCAAAAATTATTGTTCTGAAGCCAACAACTGCTGAGTGATCTACTCTAATTTGTTAAACGAAACGACTTAAGTATTCTAACCATGCTTAACTTTTAGGCCGTTAAGTTTATTTAGAAAAACGCAATATGTAAGCTAACGAGGAAGGAGCCGTCGAGTAAACAAAACAAAATGGTTAAAAAAATTCGTACGCGGTATTTATCAGATTTAACTCTAGAATTAAAGGATATAGAACGAGAAACAACGTTTGAAACCCTTTAAAAACTTTTAATAACTATATCAAAAATTATTGTTCTGAAGCCAACAACTGCTGAGTGATCTACTCAAATTTGTTGAACGAAACGACTTAAGTATTCTAACCATGCTTAACCTTTAGGCCGGTAACTTTATTTAGAACAACGCAATATGTAAGCTAACGAGGAAGGAGCCGTCGAGTAAACAAAACAAAATGGTTAAAAAAATTCGTACGCGGTATTTATCAGATTTAACTCTAGAATTAAAGGATATAGAACTAGAAACAACGTTTGAAACCCTTTAAAAACTTTAAATAACTATATCAAAATTATTGTTCTGAAGCCAACAACTGCTGAGTGATCTACTCAAATTTGTTGAATGAAACGACTTAAGTATTCTAACCATGCTTAACCTTAGGCCGGTAAGTTTATTTAGAAAAACGCAATATGTAAGCTAACGAGGAAGGAGCCGTCGAGTAAACAAAACAAAATGGTTAAAAAAATTCCTACGCGGTATTTATCAGATTTAACTCTAGAATTAAAGGATATAGAACTAGAAACAAAGTTTGAAATCCTTCAAAAACTTTAAATAACTATATCAAAAATTATTGTTCTGAAGCCAACAACTGCTGAGTGATCTACTCAAATTTTTGAACGAAACGACTTAAGTATTCTAACCATGCTTAACCTTTAGGCCGGTAAGATTATTTAGAAAAACGCAATATGTAAGCTAACGAGGAAGGAGCGGTCGAGTAACCCAAACGAATGGGTTAAAAAAAATCGTATGCAGTTGTACCATATTTAGCTCTAATGTTAAAGGATATAGAACGAGAAACAACGTTTGAAACCCTTCGAATCAGGAGGAAGGAGCCGTCGAGTAAACAAAAAAAAAATGGTTAAAAAAATTCGTACCCGTCGAGTGAACATAACAAAATGGTTAAAAAAAATTCGTATGCGGTATTTATCAGATTTAACTCTAGAATTAAAGGATATTGAACGAGAAACAACGTTTGAAACCCTTTAAAACTTTTAATAACTATATCATAAATTTTTGCTCTGAAGCCAACAACTGCTGAGTGATCTACTCTAATTTGTTAAACGAAACGACTTAAGTATTCTAACCATGCTTTACCTTTAGGCCGGTAAGTTTATTTAGAAAAACGCAATATGTAAGCTAACGAGGAAGGAGCCGTCGAGTAAACAAAACAAAATGGTTAAAAAAATTCGTACGCGGAATTTATCAGATTTATCTCTAGGATTAAAGGATATAGAACTAGAAACAACGTTTGAAACCCTTTAAAAACTTTAAATAACTATATCAAAATTATTGTTCTGAAGCCAACAACTGCTGAGTGATCTACTCAAATTTGTTGAACGAAACGGCTTAAGTATTCTAACCATACTTAACCTTTGTGCCGGTAAGTTTATTTAGAAAAACGCAATATGTAAACTAACGAGGAAGGAGCCGTCGAGTAAACAAAACAAAATGGTTAAAAAAATTCGTACGCGGCATTTATCAGTTTTAACTCTAGAATTAAAGGATATAGAACGAGAAACAACGTTTTAAACCCTTTAAAAACTCTTAATAATTATATCAAAAATTATTGTTCTGAAGCCAACAACTGCTGAGTGATCTACTCTAATTTGTTAAACGAAACGACTTAAGTATTCTAACCTTGCTTAACCTTTAGGCCGGTAAGTTTATTTAGAAAAGGGCAATATGTAAGCTAGCGAGGAAGGAGCCGTCGACTAAACAAAACAAAATTGTTAAAAAAATTCGTACGAGGTATTTATCAGATTTAACTCTAGAATTAAAGGATATAGAACGAGAAACAACGTTTGAAACCGTTCGAATCAGGAGGAAGGAGCCGTCGAGTAAACAAAACAAAATGGTTAAAAAAATTCGTACGCGGTATTTATCAGATTTAACTCTAGAATTAAAGGATATAGAACGAGAAACAACGTTTGAAACCCTTTAAAAACTCTTAATAACTATATAAAAAATTATTGTTCTGAAGCCAACAACTGTTGAGTGATCTACTCTAATTTGTTAAACGAAACGACTTAAGTATTCTAACCATGCTTAACTTTTAGGCCGGTAAGATTATTTAGAAAAACGCAATATGTAAGCTAACGAGGAAGGAGCGGTCGAGTAACCCAAATGAATGGATTAAAAAAAATCGTACGCAGTTATATCATATTTAGCTCTAATATTAAAGGATATAGAACGAGAAACAACGTTTGAAACCGTTCGAATCAGGAGGAAGGAGCCGTCGAGTAAACAAAACAAAATGGTTAAAAAAATTCGTACGCGGTATTTATCAGATTTAACTCTAGAATTAAAGGATATAGAACGAGAAACAACGTTTGAAACCCTTTAAAAACTCTTAATAACTATATCAAAAATTATTGTTCTGAAGCCAACAACTGCTGAGTTATCTACATTAATTTGTTAAACGAAACGACTTAAGTATTCTAACCATGCTTAACCTTTAGGCCGGTAAGTTTATTTAGAAAAACGTAATATGTAAGCTAACGAGGAAGGAGCCGTCGAGTAAACAAAACAAAATGGTTAAATAAATTTGTACGCGGTCTTTATCAGTTTTAACTCTAGAATTAAAGGATATAGAAAGAGAAACAACGTTTGAAACCCTTTAAAAACTTTTAATAACTATATCAAAAATTATTGTTCTGAAGCTGCTGAGTGATCTACTCAAATTTGTTGAACGAAACGACTTAAGTATTCTAACCATGCTTAAACTTTAGGCCGGTAAGTTTATTTAGAAAAACGCAATATGTAAGCTAACGAGGAAGGAGCCGTCGAGTAAACAAAACAAAATGGTTAAAAAATTCGTACGCGGTATTTATCAGATTTAACTCTAGAATTAAAGGATATAGAACGAGAAACAACGTTTGAAACCATTCGAATCAGGAGGAAGGAGCCGTCGAGTAAACAAAACAAAATGGTTAAAAAAATTCGTACGCGGTATTTATCAGATTTAACTCTAGAATTAAAGGATATAGAACGAGAAACAAAGTTTGAAACCCATTAAAACTTTAAATAACTATATCAAAAATTATTGTTCTGAAGCCAACAACTGCTGAGTGGTCTACTCAAATTTGTTGAACGAAAAGACTTAAGTATTCTAACCATGCTTAACCTTTAGGCCGGTAAGATTATTTAGAAAAACGCAATATGTAAGCTAACGAGGAAGGAGCGGTCGAGTAACCCAAGCGAATGGGTTAAAAAAATTCGTACGCAGTTGTATCATATTTAGCTCTAATATTAAAGGATATAGAACGAGAAACAACATTTGAAACCCTTCGAATCAGGAGGAAGGAGCCGCCGAGTAAACAAAACAAAATGGTTAAAAAAATTCGTACACGGTATTTATCAGATTTAACTCTAGAATTAAAGGATATAGAACGAGAAACAACGTGTGAAACCCTTTAAAAACTCTTAATAACTATATCAAAAATTATTGTTCTGAAGCCAACAACTGCTGAGTGATCTACTCTAATTTGTTATTCTAACCATGCTTAACCTTTAGGCCGGTAAGATTATTTAGAAAAACGCAATATGTAAGCTAGCGATGAAGGAGCGGTCGAGTAACCCAAAGGAATGGGTTAAAAAAATTCGTACGCAGTTGTATCATATTTAGCTCTAATATTAAAGGATATCTAACGAGAAACAACGTTTGAAACCCTTCGAATCAAGAGGAAGGAGCCGTCGAGTAAACAAAAAAAAATTCTAACCATGCTTAACCTTTAGGCCGGTAAGTTTATTTAGAAAAACGCAATATGTAAGCTAACGAGGAAGGAGCCGCCGAGTAAACAAAACAAAATGGTTAAAAAAATTCGAACGCGGCATTTATCAGTTTTAACTCTAGAATTAAAGGATATAGAACGAGAAACAACGTTTGAAACCCTTTAACAACTCTTAATAACTACATCAAAAATTATTGTTCTGAAGCCAACAACTGCTGAGTGATCTACTCTAATTTGTTAAACGAAAAGACTTAAGTATTCTAACCATGCTTAACCTTTAGGCCGGTAAGTTTATTTAGAAAAACGCAATATGTAAGCTAACGAGGAAGGAGCCGTCGAGTAAACAAAACAAAATGGTTAAAAAAATTCGAACGCGGCATTTATCAGTTTTAACTCTAGAATTAAAGGATATAGAACGAGAAACAACGTTTGAAATCCTTTAAAAACTCTTAATAACTATATCAAAAATTATTGTTCTGAAGCCAACAACTGCTGAGTGATCTACTCAAATTTGTTAAACGAAACGACTTAATTATTCTAACCACGCTTAACCTTTAGGTCGGTAAGTTTATTTAGAAAAACGCAGTATGTAAGCTAACGAGGAAGGAGCCGTCGAGTAAACAAAACAAAATGGTTAAAAAAATTCGTACGCGGTATTTATCAGTTTTAGCTCTAGAATTAAAGTATATAGAATGAGAAACAACGTTTGAAACCCTTTAAAAACTCTTAATAACTATATCAAAAATTATTGTTCTGAAGCCAACAACTGCTGAGTGATCTACTCTAATTTGTTAAACGAAACGACTTAAGTATTCTAACCATGCTTAACCTTTAGGCCGATAAGTTTATTTAGAAAAACGCAATATGTAAGCTAACGAGGAAGGAGCCGTCGAGTAAACAAAACAAAATGGTTAAAAAAATTCGTACGCGGTATTTATCAGATTTAACTCTAGAATTAAAGGATATAGAACGAGAAACAACGTTTGAAACCCTTTAAAAACTTTTAATAACTATATCAAAAATTATTGTTCTGAAGCCAACAACTGCTGAGTGATCTACTCAAATTTGTTGGGCGAAACGACTTAAGTATTCTAACCATGCTTAACCTTTAGGCCGGTAAGATTATTTAGAAGAACGCAATATGTAAACTAACGAGGAAGGAGCGGTCGAGTAACCCAAACGCATGGGTTAAAAAAATTCGTATGCAGTTGTACCATATTTAGCTCTAATGTTAAAGGATATCTAACGAGAAACAACGTTTGAAACCCTTCGAATCAGGAGGAAGGAGCCGTCGAGTAAACAAAAAAAAATTCTAACCATGCTTAACCTTTAGGCCGGTAAGTTTATTTAGAAAAACGCAATATGTAAGCTAACGAGGAAGGAGCGGTCGAGTAACCCAAACGAATGGGTTAAAAAAATTCGTACGCAGTTGTATCATATTTAGCTCTAATATTAAAGGATATAGAAGGAGAAACAACGTTTGAAACCCTTCGAATCAGGAGGAAGGAGCCGTCGAGTAAACAAAACAAAATGGTTAAAAAAATTCGTACGCGGTATTTATCAGTTTTAGCTCTAGAAGTAAAGGATATAGAACGAGAAACAACGTTTGAAACCCTTTAAAAACTCTTAATAACTATATCAAAAATTATTGTTCTGAAGCCAACAACTGCTGAGTGATCTACTCTAATTTGTTAAACGAAACGACTTAAGTATTCTAACCATGCTTAACCTTTAGGCCGGTAAGTTTATTTAGAAAAACGCAATATGTAAGCTAACGAGGAAGGAGCGGTCGAGTAACCCAAACGAATGGGTTAAAAAATTCGTACGTAGTTGTATCATATTTAGCTCTAATATTAAAGGATATAGAAGGAGAAACAACGTTTGAAACCCTTCGAATCAGGAGGAAGGAGCCGTCGAGTAAACAAAACAAAATGGTTAAAAAATTCGTACGCGGTATTTATCAGTTTTAGCTCTAGAAGTAAAGGATATGGAACGAGAAACAACGTTTGAAACCCTTTAAAAACTCTTAATAACTATATCAAAAATTATTGTTCTGAAGCCAACAACTGCTGAGTGATCTACTCTAATTTGTTAAACGAAACGACTTAAGTATTCTAACCATGCTTAACCTTTAGGCCGGTAAGTTTATTTAGAAAAACGCAATATGTAAGCTAACGAGGAAGGAGCGTCGAGTAAACAAAACAAAATGGTTAAAAAAATTCATACGCGGCATTTATCAGTTTTAACTCTAGAATTAAAGGATATAGAACGAGAAACAACATTTGAAACCCTTTAAAAACTCTTAATAACTATATCAAAAATTATTGTTCTGAAGCCAACAATTGCTGAGTGATCTACTCTAATTTGTTAAACGAAAAGACCTAAGAATTCTAACCATGCTTAACCTTTAGGCCGGTAAGTCTATTTAGAAAAACGCAATATGTAAGCTAACGAGGAAGGAGCCGTCGAGTAAACAAAATAAAATGGTTAAAAAAATTCGTACGCGGTATTTATCAGTTTTAACTCTAGAATTGAAGGATATAGAACTAGATACAACGTTTGAAACCCTTTAACAACTTTAAATAACTATATCAAAAATTATTGTTCTGAAGCCAACAACTGCTGAGTGATCTACTCAAATTTGTTGAACGAAACGACTTAAGTATTCTAACCATGCTTAACCTTTAGGCCGGTAAGTTTATTTAGAAAAACGCAATATGTAAGCTAACGAGGAAGGAGCCGTCGAGTAAACAAAACAAAATGGTTAAAAAATTCGTACGCGGTATTTATCAGATTTAGCTCTAGAATTAAAGGATATTGAACGAGAAATAACGTTTGAAACCCTTTAAACACTTTTAATAACTATATCAAAAATTATTGTTCCGAAGCCAACAATTGCTGAGTGATCTACTCTAATTTGTTAAACGAAAAGACCTAAGTATTCTAACCATGCTTAACTTTTGGCCGGTAAGTTTATTTAGAAAACGCAATATGTAAGCTAACGAGGATGGAGCCGTCGAGTAAACAAAACAAAATGGTTAAAAAAATTCGTACGCGGTATTTAGCAGATTTAACTCTAGAATTGAAGGATATAGAACTAGATACAACGTTTGAAACGCTTTAACAACTTTAAATAACTATATCAAAAATTATTGTTCTGAAGCCAACAACTGCTGAGTGATCTACTCAAATTTGTTGAACGAAACGACTTAAGTATTCTAACCATGCTTAACCTTTAGGCCGGTAAGTTTATTTAGAAAAACGCAATATGTAAGCTAACGAGGAAGGAGCCGTCGAGTAAACAAAACAAAATGGTTAAAAAATTCGTACGCGGTATTTATCAGATTTAGCTCTAGAATTAAAGGATATTGAACGAGAAATAACGTTTGAAACCCTTTAAACACTTTTAATAACTATATCAAAAATTATTGTTCTGAAGCCAACAACTGCTGAGTGATCTACTCAAATTTGTTAAACGAAATGACTTAAGTATTCTAACCATGCTTAACCTTTAGGTCGGTAAGTTTATTTATAAAAACGCAATATGTAAGCAAACGAGGAAGGAGCCGTGGAATAAACAAAACAAAATGGTTAAAAAAAATTCGTATGCGGTATTTATCAGTTTTATCTCTAGAATTAAAGGATATAGAACGAGAAACAACGTTTGAAACCCTTTAAAAACTTTTAATAACTATATCAAAAATTATTGTTCTGAAGCCAACAACTGCTGAGTGATCTACTCAAATTTGTTGAACGAAACGACTTAAGTATTCTAACCATGCTTAACCTTTAGGCCGGTAAGTTTATTTAGAAAAACGCAATATGTAAGCTAACGAGGAAGGAGCCGTCGAGTAAACAAAACAAAATGGTTAAAAAATTCGTACGCGGTATTTATCAGATTTAGCTCTAGAATTAAAAGATATTGAACGAGAAATATCGTTTGAAACCCTTTAAACACTTTTAATAACTATATCAAAAATTATTGTTCTGAAGCCAACAACTGCTGAGTGATCTACTCAAATTTGTTAAACGAAACGACTTAAGTATTCTAACCATGCTTAACCTTTAGGCCGGTAAGTTTATTTAGAAAAACGCAATATGTAGGCGACGCGGAGATGGAGCGGTCGCGTAACCCAAACGAATGGGTTAAAAAAATTCGTATGCGGTATTTATCAGTTTTAACTCTAGAACTAAACGTTATAGAACGAGAAACAATGTTTGAAACCCTTTAAAAACTTTTAATAACTATATCAAAAATTATTGTTCTGAAGCCAACAACTGCTGAGTGATCTACTCAAATTTGTTGAACGAAACGACTTAAGTATTCTAACCATGCTTAACCTTTAGGCCGGTAAGTTTATTTAGAAAAATGCAATATGTAAGCTAACGAGGAAGGAGCCGTCGAGTAAACAAAACAAAATCGTAAAAAAAAATCGTATGCGGTATTTATCAGATTTAACTCTAGAATTAAAGGATATAGAACTAGAAACAACGTTTGAAACCCTTTAAAAACTTTTAATAACTATATCAAAAATTATTGTTCTGAAGCCAACAACTGCTGAGTGATCTACTCAAATTTGTTAAACGAAACGACTTCTAACCATGCTTAACCTTTAGGCCGGTAAGTTTATTTAGAAAAACGCAATATGTAGGCGACGCGGAGATGGAGCGGTCGCGTAACCCAAACGAATGGGTTAAAAAATTCCTATGCGGTATTTATCAGTTTTAACTCTAGAATTAAAGGTTATAGAACAAGAAACAATGTTTGAAACCCGTTAAAAACTTTTAATAACAATATCAAAAATTATTGTTCTGAAGCCAACAACTGCTGAGTGATCTACTCAAATTTGTTGAACGAAACGACTTAAGTATTCTAACCATGCTTAATCTTTAGGCCGGTAAGTTTATTTAGAAAAACGCAATATGTAAGCTAACGAGGAAGGAACCGTCGAGTAAACAAAACAAAATGGTTAAAAAAAATTCGTACGCGGTATTTGTCAGATTTAACTCTAGAATTAAAGGATATAGAACGAGAAACAACGTTTGAAACCCTTTAAAGACTTTTAATAACTATATCAAAAATTATTGTTCTGAAGCTAAAAACTGCTGAGTGATCTACTCAAATTTGTTGAACGAAACGACTTAAGTATTCTAACCATGCTTAACCTTTAGGCCGGTAAGTTTATTTAGAAAAACGTAATATGTAAGCTAACGAGGAAGGGGCCGTCGAGTAAACAAAACAAAATGGTTAAATAAATTCGTACGCGGTATTTATCAGTTTTAACTCTAGAATTAAAGGATATAGAACGAGAAACAACGATTGAAACCCTTTAAAAACTTTTAATAACTATATCAAAAATTATTGTTCTGAAGCTGCTGAGTGATCTACTCAAATTTGTTGAACGAAACGACTTAAGTATTCTAACCATGCTTAACCTTTAGGCCGGTAAGTTTATTTAGAAAAACGTAATATGTAAGCTAACGAGGAAGGGGCCGTCGGGTAAACAAAACAAAATGGTTAAAAAATTCGTACGCGGTATTTATCAGATTTAACTCTAGAATTAAAGGATATAGAACGAGAAACAACGTTTGAAACCCATTAAAACTTTAAATAACTATATCAAAAATTATTGTTCTGAAGCCAACAACTGCTGAGTGGTCTACTCAAAATTGTTGAACGAAAAGACTTAAGTATTCTAACTATGCTTAACCTTTAGGCCGGTAAGATTATTTAGAAAAATGCAATTTGTAAGCTAACGAGGAAGGAGCGGTCGAGTAACCCAAACGAATGTGTTAAAAAAATTCGTACGCAGTTGTATCATATTTAGCTCTAATATTAAAGGATATCTAACGAGAAACAACGTTTGAAACCCTTCGAATCAGGAGGAAGGAGCCGTCGAGTAAACAAAACAAAATGGTTAAAAAAATTCGTACGCGGCATTTATCAGTTTTAACTCTAGAATTAAAGGATATAGAACGAGAATCAACGTTTGAAACCCTTTAAAAACTCGTAATAACAATAAAAAAATTATTGTTCTGAAGCCAACAACTGCTGAGTGATCTACTCAAATTTGTTAAACGAAACGACTTAAGTATTCTAACCACGCTTAACCTTTAGGTCGGTAAGTTTATTTAGAAAAACGCAATATGTAAGCTAACGAGGAAGGAGCCGTCGAGTAAACAAAACAAAATGGTTAAAAAAATTCGTACGCGGTATTTATCAGTTTTAGCTCTAGAATTAAAGGATATAGAACGAGAAACAACGTTTGAAACCCTTTAAAAACTCTTAATAACTATATCAAAAATTATTGTTCTGAAGCCAACAACTGCTGAGTGATCTACTCTAATTTGTTAAACGAAACGACTTAAGTATTCTAACCATGCTTAACCTTTAGGCCGGTAAGTTTATTTAGAAAAACGCAATATGTAAGCTAACGAGGAAGGAGCGTCGAGTAAACAAAACAAAATGGTTAAAAAAATTCATACGCGGCATTTATCAGTTTTAACTCTAGAATTAAAGGATATAGAACGAGAAACAACATTTGAAACCCTTTAAAAACTCTTAATAACTATATCAAAAATTATTGTTCTGAAGCCAACAATTGCTGAGTGATCTACTCTAATTTGTTAAACGAAAAGACCTAAGAATTCTAACCATGCTTAACCTTTAGGCCGGTAAGTCTATTTAGAAAAACGCAATATGTAAGCTAACGAGGAAGGAGCCGTCGAGTAAACAAAATAAAATGGTTAAAAAAATTCAAACGCGGTATTTATCAGTTTTAACTCTAGAATTGAAGGATATAGAACTAGATACAACGTTTGAAACCCTTTAACAACTTTAAATAACTATATCAAAAATTATTGTTCTGAAGCCAACAACTGCTGAGTGATCTACTCAAATTTGTTGAACGAAACGACTTAAGTATTCTAACCATGCTTAACCTTTAGGCCGGTAAGTTTATTTAGAAAAACGCAATATGTAAGCTAACGAGGAAGGAGCCGTCGAGTAAACAAAACAAAATGGTTAAAAAATTCGTACGCGGTATTTATCAGATTTAGCTCTAGAATTAAAGGATATTGAACGAGAAATAACGTTTGAAACCCTTTAAACACTTTTAATAACTATATCAAAAATTATTGTTCCGAAGCCAACAATTGCTGAGTGATCTACTCTAATTTGTTAAACGAAAAGACCTAAGTATTCTAACCATGCTTAACTTTTGGCCGGTAAGTTTATTTAGAAAACGCAATATGTAAGCTAACGAGGATGGAGCCGTCGAGTAAACAAAACAAAATGGTTAAAAAAATTCGTACGCGGTATTTAGCAGATTTAACTCTAGAATTGAAGGATATAGAACTAGATACAACGTTTGAAACGCTTTAACAACTTTAAATAACTATATCAAAAATTATTGTTCTGAAGCCAACAACTGCTGAGTGATCTACTCAAATTTGTTGAACGAAACGACTTAAGTATTCTAACCATGCTTAACCTTTAGGCCGGTAAGTTTATTTAGAAAAACGCAATATGTAAGCTAACGAGGAAGGAGCCGTCGAGTAAACAAAACAAAATGGTTAAAAAATTCGTACGCGGTATTTATCAGATTTAGCTCTAGAATTAAAGGATATTGAACGAGAAATAACGTTTGAAACCCTTTAAACACTTTTAATAACTATATCAAAAATTATTGTTCTGAAGCCAACAACTGCTGAGTGATCTACTCAAATTTGTTAAACGAAATGACTTAAGTATTCTAACCATGCTTAACCTTTAGGTCGGTAAGTTTATTTATAAAAACGCAATATGTAAGCAAACGAGGAAGGAGCCGTGGAATAAACAAAACAAAATGGTTAAAAAAAATTCGTATGCGGTATTTATCAGTTTTATCTCTAGAATTAAAGGATATAGAACGAGAAACAACGTTTGAAACCCTTTAAAAACTTTTAATAACTATATCAAAAATTATTGTTCTGAAGCCAACAACTGCTGAGTGATCTACTCAAATTTGTTGAACGAAACGACTTAAGTATTCTAACCATGCTTAACCTTTAGGCCGGTAAGTTTATTTAGAAAAACGCAATATGTAAGCTAACGAGGAAGGAGCCGTCGAGTAAACAAAACAAAATGGTTAAAAAATTCGTACGCGGTATTTATCAGATTTAGCTCTAGAATTAAAAGATATTGAACGAGAAATATCGTTTGAAACCCTTTAAACACTTTTAATAACTATATCAAAAATTATTGTTCTGAAGCCAACAACTGCTGAGTGATCTACTCAAATTTGTTAAACGAAACGACTTAAGTATTCTAACCATGCTTAACCTTTAGGCCGGTAAGTTTATTTAGAAAAACGCAATATGTAGGCGACGCGGAGATGGAGCGGTCGCGTAACCCAAACGAATGGGTTAAAAAAATTCGTATGCGGTATTTATCAGTTTTAACTCTAGAATTAAACGTTATAGAACGAGAAACAATGTTTGAAACCCTTTAAAAACTTTTAATAACTATATCAAAAATTATTGTTCTGAAGCCAACAACTGCTGAGTGATCTACTCAAATTTGTTGAACGAAACGACTTAAGTATTCTAACCATGCTTAACCTTTAGGCCGGTAAGTTTATTTAGAAAAATGCAATATGTAAGCTAACGAGGAAGGAGCCGTCGAGTAAACAAAACAAAATCGTAAAAAAAAATCGTATGCGGTATTTATCAGATTTAACTCTAGAATTAAAGGATATAGAACTAGAAACAACGTTTGAAACCCTTTAAAAACTTTTAATAACTATATCAAAAATTATTGTTCTGAAGCCAACAACTGCTGAGTGATCTACTCAAATTTGTTAAACGAAACGACTTCTAACCATGCTTAACCTTTAGGCCGGTAAGTTTATTTAGAAAAACGCAATATGTAGGCGACGCGGAGATGGAGCGGTCGCGTAACCCAAACGAATGGGTTAAAAAATTCCTATGCGGTATTTATCAGTTTTAACTCTAGAATTAAAGGTTATAGAACAAGAAACAATGTTTGAAACCCGTTAAAAACTTTTAATAACAATATCAAAAATTATTGTTCTGAAGCCAACAACTGCTGAGTGATCTACTCAAATTTGTTGAACGAAACGACTTAAGTATTCTAACCATGCTTAACCTTTAGGCCGGTAAGTTTATTTAGAAAAACGCAATATGTAAGCTAACGAGGAAGGAACCGTCGAGTAAACAAAACAAAATGGTTAAAAAAAATTCGTACGCGGTATTTGTCAGATTTAACTCTAGAATTAAAGGATATAGAACGAGAAACAACGTTTGAAACCCTTTAAAGACTTTTAATAACTATATCAAAAATTATTGTTCTGAAGCTAAAAACTGCTGAGTGATCTACTCAAATTTGTTGAACGAAACGACTTAAGTATTCTAACCATGCTTAACCTTTAGGCCGGTAAGTTTATTTAGAAAAACGTAATATGTAAGCTAACGAGGAAGGGGCCGTCGAGTAAACAAAACAAAATGGTTAAATAAATTCGTACGCGGTATTTATCAGTTTTAACTCTAGAATTAAAGGATATAGAACGAGAAACAACGATTGAAACCCTTTAAAAACTTTTAATAACTATATCAAAAATTATTGTTCTGAAGCTGCTGAGTGATCTACTCAAATTTGTTGAACGAAACGACTTAAGTATTCTAACCATGCTTAACCTTTAGGCCGGTAAGTTTATTTAGAAAAACGTAATATGTAAGCTAACGAGGAAAGGGCCGTCGGGTAAACAAAACAAAATGGTTAAAAAATTCGTACGCGGTATTTATCAGATTTAACTCTAGAATTAAAGGATATAGAACGAGAAACAACGTTTGAAACCCATTAAAACTTTAAATAACTATATCAAAAATTATTGTTCTGAAGCCAACAACTGCTGAGTGGTCTACTCAAAATTGTTGAACGAAAAGACTTAAGTATTCTAACTATGCTTAACCTTTAGGCCGGTAAGATTATTTAGAAAAATGCAATTTGTAAGCTAACGAGGAAGGAGCGGTCGAGTAACCCAAACGAATGTGTTAAAAAAATTCGTACGCAGTTGTATCATATTTAGCTCTAATATTAAAGGATATCTAACGAGAAACAACGTTTGAAACCCTTCGAATCAGGAGGAAGGAGCCGTCGAGTAAACAAAACAAAATGGTTAAAAAAATTCGTACGCGGCATTTATCAGTTTTAACTCTAGAATTAAAGGATATAGAACGAGAATCAACGTTTGAAACCCTTTAAAAACTCGTAATAACAATAAAAAAATTATTGTTCTGAAGCCAACAACTGCTGAGTGATCTACTCAAATTTGTTAAACGAAACGACTTAAGTATTCTAACCACGCTTAACCTTTAGGTCGGTAAGTTTATTTAGAAAAACGCAATATGTAAGCTAACGAGGAAGGAGCCGTCGAGTAAACAAAACAAAATGGTTAAAAAAATTCGTACGCGGTATTTATCAGTTTTAGCTCTAGAATTAAAGGATATAGAACGAGAAACAACGTTTGAAACCCTTTAAAAACTCTTAATAACTATATCAAAAATTATTGTTCTGAAGCCAATAACTGCTGACTGATCTACTGTAATTTGTTAAACGAAACGACTTAAGTATTCTAACCATGCCTAACCTTTAGGCCGGTAAGTTTATTTAGAAAAACACAATATGTAAGCTAACGAGGAAGGAGCCGTCGAGTAAACAAAACAAAATGGTTAAAAAAATTCGTAGGCGGTATTTATAAGTTTTAACTCTAGAATTAAAGGATATACAACGAGAAACAACGTTTGAAACTATTTAAAAACTTTTAATAACTATATCAAAAATTATTGTTCTGAAGCCAACAACTGCTGAGTGATGTACTCTAATTTATTAAACGAAACGACTTAAGTATTCTAACCACGCTTAACCTTTAGGCCGGTAAGTTTATTTAGAAAACGCAATAACGAGGAAGGAGCCGTCGAGTAAACAAAACAAAATGTTTAAAAAAATTCGTATGCGGTATTTATCAGTTTTAACTCTAGAATTATAGGATATAGAACGAGAAACAACGTTTGAAACTATTTAAAAACTTTTAAGAACTATATCAAAAATTATTGTTCTGAAGCCAACAACTGCTGAGTGATCTACTCAAATTTGTTGAACGAAGAGGCTTAAGTATTCTAACCATGCTTAACCTTTAGGCCGGTAAGTTTATTTAGAAAAAACGCAATATGTAAGCTAACGAGGAAGGAGCCGTCGAGTAAACAAAACAAAATGTTTAAAAAAATTCGTATGCGGTATTTATAAGTTTTAACTCTAGAATTATAGGATATAGAACGAGAAACAACGTTTGATACCCTTTAAAAACTTTTAAGAACTACATCAAAAATTATTGTTCTGAAGCCAACAACTGCTGAGTGATCTACTCAAATTTGTTGAACGAAAAGGCTTAAGTATTCTAACCATGCTTAATCTTTAGGCCGGTAAGTTTATTTAGAAAAACGCAATATGTAGGCGACGCGGAGATGGAGCGGTCGCGTAACCCAAACGAATGGGTTAAAAAAATTCTTATGCGGTATTTATCAGTTTTAACTCTAGAATTAAAGGTTATAGAACGAGAAACAATGTTTGAAACCCTTTAAAAACTTTTAATAACTATATCAAAAATTATTTTTCTGAAGCCAACAACTGCTGACTGATCTACTCAAATTTGTTGAACGAAACGACTTAAGTATTCTAACCATGCTTAACCTTTAGGCCGGTAAGTTTATTTAGAAAAACGCAATATGTAAGCTAACGAGGAAGGAGCCGTCGAGTAAACAAAACAAAATGGTTAAAAAAAACCGTATGCGGTATTTATCAGATTTAACTCTAGAATTAAAGGATATAGAACTAGAAACAACGTTTGAAACCCTTTAAAAACTTTTAATAACTATATCAAAAATTATTGTTCTGAAGCCAACAACTGCTGAGTGATCTACTCAAATTTGTTAAACGAAACGACTTAAGTATTCTAACCATGCTTAACCTTTAGGCCGGTAAGTTTATTTAGAAAAACGCAATATGTAGGCGACGCGGAGATGGAGCGGTCGCGTAACCCAAACGAATGGGTTAAAAAAAATCGTATGCTGTATTTATCAGTTTTAGCTCTAGAATTAAAGGTTATAGAACGAGAAACAATGTTTGAAACCCGTTAAAAACTTTTAATAACTATGTCAAAAATTATTGTTCTGAAGCCAACGACTGCTGAGTGGTCTACTCAAATTTTTTGAACGAAACGACTTAAGTATTCTAACCATGCTTAACCTTTAGGCCGGTAAGTTTATTTAGAAAAACGCAATATGTAAGCTAACGAGGAAGGGACCGTCGAGTAAACAAAACAAAATGGTTAAAAAAAATTCGTACGCGGTATTTGTCAGATTTAACTCTAGAATTAAAGGATATAGAACGAGAAACAACGTTTGAAACCCTTTAAAAACTTTTAATAACTATATCAAAAATTATTGTTCTGTAGCCAAAAACTGCTGAGCGATCTACTCAAATTTGTTGAACGAAAGGACTTAAGTATCCTAACCATGCTTAACCTTTAGGCCGGTAAGTTTATTTAGAAAAACGTAATATGTAAGCTAACGAGGAAGGGCCGTCGAGTAAACAAAACAAAATGGTTAAATAAATTCGTACGCGGTATTTATCAGTTTTAACTCTAGAATTAAAGGATATAGAACGAGAAACAACGTTTGAAACCCTTTAAAAAATTTTAGTAACTATATCAAAAATTATTGTTCTGAAGCTGCTGAGTGATCTACTCAAATTTGTTGAACGAAACGACTTAAGTATTCTAACCATGCTTAAACTTTAGGCCGGTAAGTTTATTTAGAAAAACGCAATATGTAAGCTAACGAGGAAGGAGCTGTCGAGTAAACAAAACAAAATGGTCAAAAAATTCGTACGCGGTATTTATCAGATTTAACTCTAGAATTAAAGGATATAGAACGAGAAACAACGTTTGAAACCCATTAAAACTTTAAATAACTATATCAAAAATTATTGTTCTGAAGCCAACAACTGCTGAGTGGTCTACTCAAAATTGTTGAACGAAAAGACTTAAGTATTCTAACCATGCTTAACCTTTAGGCCGGTAAGATTATTTAGAAAAATGCAATTTGTAAGCTAACGAGGAAGGAGCGCTCGAGTAACCCAAACGAATGTGTTAAAAAAATTCGTACGCAGTTGTATCATATTTAGCTCTAATATTAAAGGATATAGAACGAGAAACAACGTTTGAAACCCTTCGAATCAGGAGGAAGGAGCCGTCGAGTAAACAAAACAAAATGGTTAAAAAAATTCTTACGCGGTATTTATCAGATTTAACTCTAGAATTAAAGGATACAGAACGAGAAACAATGTTTGAAACCCTTTAAAAACTCTTAATAACTATATCAAAAATTATTGTTCTGAAGCCAACAACTGCTGAGTGATCTACTCTAATTTGTTATTCTAACCATGCTTAACCTTTAGGCCGGTAAGATTATTTAGAAAAACGCAATATGTAAGATAACGATGAAGGAGCGGTCGAGTAACCCAAACGAATGGGTTAAAAAAATTCGTACGCAGTTGTATCATATTTAGCTCTAATATTAAAGGATATCTAACGACAAACAACGTTTGAAACCCTTCGAATCAGGAGGAAGGAGCCGTCGGGTAAACAAAAAACAAAAAAATTCTAACCATGCTTAACCTTTAGGCCGGTAAGTTTATTTGGAAAAACGCAATATGTAAGCAAACGAGGAAGGAGCCGTCGAGTAAACAAAACAAAATGGTTAAAAAAATTCGTAAGCGGCATTTATCAGTTTTAACTCTAGAATTAAAGGATATAGAACGAGAATCAACGTTTGAAACTCTTTAAAAACTCTTAATAACAACAAAAAAAATTATTGTTCTGAAGCCAACAACTGCTGAGTGATCTACTCAAATTTGTTAAACGAAACGACTTAAGTATTCTAACCACGCTTAACCTTTAGGTCGGTAAGTTTATTTAGAAAAACGCAATATGTAGGCGACGCGGAGATGGAGCGGTCGCTTAACCAAAACGAATGGGTTAAAAAAATTCGTATGCGGTATTTATCAGTTTTAACTCTAGAATTATAGGATATAGAACGAGAAACAACGTTTGATACCCTTTAAAAACTTTTAAGAACTATATCAAAAATTATTGTTCTGAAGCCAACAACTGCTGAGTGATCTACTCAAATTTGTTGATCGAAAAGGCTTAAGTATTCTAACCATGCTTAAACTTTAGGCCGGTAAGTTTATTTAGAAAAAAACGCAATATGTAAGCTAACGAGGAAGAAGCCGTCGAGTAAACAAAACAAAATGGTTAAAAAATTCGTACGCGGCATTTATCAGTTTTAACTCTAGAATTAAAGGATATAGAACGAGAAACAACGTTTGAAACCCTTTAAAAACTTTTAATAACTATATCAAAAATTATTGTTCTGAAGCCAACAACTGCTGAGTGATCTACTCAAATTTGTTGAACGAAACGACCTAAGTATTCTAACCATGCTTAACTTTTGGCCGGTAAGTTTGTTTAGAAAAACGCAATATGTAAGCTAACGAGGATGGAGCCGTCGAGTAAACAAAACAAAATGGTTAAAAAAATTCGTACGCGGTATTTAGCAGATTTAACTCTAGAATTGAAGGATATAGAACTACAAACAACGTTTGAAACCCTTTAACAACTTTAAATAACAATATCAAAAATTATTGTTCTGAAGCCAACAACTGCTGAGTGATCCACTCAAATTTGTTGAACGAAACGACTTAAGTATTCTAACCATGCTTAACCTTTAGGCCGGTAAGTTTATTTAGAAAAACGCAATATGTAAGCTAACGATGAAGGAGCCGTCGAGTAAACAAAACAAAATGGTTAAAAAAATTCGTACGCGGTATTTATCAGATTTAGCTCTAGAATTAAAGGATATTGAACGAGAAATAACGTTTGAAACCCTTTAAACACTTTTAATAACTATATCAAAAATTATTGTTCTGAAGCCAACAACTGCTGAGTGATCTACTCAAATTTGTTAAACGAAATGACTTAAGTATTCTAACCATGCTTAACCTTTAGGTCGGTAAGTTTATTTATAAAAACGCAATATGTAAGCTAACGGGGAAGGAGCCGTGGAATAAACAAAACAAAATGGTTAAAAAAAATTCGTATGCGGTATTTATCAGTTTTAACTCTAGAATTAAAGGATATAGAACGAGAAACAACGTTTGAAACCCTTTAAAAACTTTTAATAACTATATCAAAAATTATTGTTCTGAAGCCAACAACTGCTGAGTGATCTACTCAAATTTGTTAAACGAAACGACTTAAGTATTCTAACCATGCTTAACCTATAGGCCGGTAAGTTTATTTAGAAAAACGCAATATGTAGGCGACGCGGAGATGGAGCGGTCGCTTAACCAAAACGAATGGGTTAAAAAAATTCGTATGCGGTATTTATCAGTTTTAACTCTAGAATTAAAGGTTATAGAACGAGAAACAATGTTTGAAACCCTTTAAAAACCTTTAATAACTATATCAAAAATTATTGTTCTGAAGCCAACAACTGCTGAGTGATCTACTCAAATTTGTTGAACGAAACGACTTAAGTATTCTAACCATGCTTAACTTTTAGGCCGGTAAGTTTATTTAGAAAAACGCAATATGTAAGCTAACGAGGAAGGAGCCGTCGAGTAAACAAAACAAAATGGTTAAAAAAAATCGTATGCGGTATTTATCAGATTTAACTCTAGAATTAAAGGATATAGAACTAGAAACAACGTTTGAAACCCTTTAAAAACTTTTAATAACTATATCAAAAATTATTGTTCTGAAGCCAACAACTGCTGAGTGATCTACTCAAATTTGTTGAAAGAAACGACTTAAGTATTCTAACCATGCTTAACCTTTAGGCAGGTAAGTTTATTTAGAAAAACGCAATAAGTAAGCTAACGAGGAAGGAGCCGGCGAGTAAACAAAACAAAATGGTTAAAAAAATTCGTATGCGGTATTTATCAGATTTAACTCTAGAATTAAAGGATATAGAACTAGAAACAACGTTTGAAACCCTTTAAAACTTTAAATAATTATTATATCAAAAATTATTGTTCTGAAGCCAACAACTGCTGAGTGATCTATTCAAATTTGTTGAACGAAACGACTTAAGTATTCTAACCATGCTTAACCTTTAGGCCGGTAAGTTTATTTAGAAAAACGCAATATGTAAGCTAACGAGGAAGCAACCGTCGAGTAAACAAAACAAAATGGTTAAAAAAAATTCGTACGCGGTATTTGTCAGATTTAACTCTAGAATTAAAGGATATAGAACGAGAAACAACGTTTGAAACCCTTTAAAAACTTTTAATAACTATATCAAAAATTATTGTTCTGAAGCTAAAAACTGCTGAGTGATCTACTCAAATTTGTTGAAAGAAACGACTTAAGTATTCTAACCATGCTTAACCTTTAGGCCGGTAAGTTTATTTAGAAAAACGCAATATGTAAGCTAACGAGGAAGGAGCCGTCGAGTAAACAAAACAAGGTTAAAAAAATTCGTACGCGGTATTTATCAGATTTAACTCTAGAATTAAAGGATATAGAACTAGAAACGTTTGAAACCCTTTAAAAACTTTAAATAACTATATCAAAAATTATTGTTCTGAAGCCAACAACTGCTGAGTGATCTACTCTAATTTATTAAACGAAACGACTTAAGTATTCTAACAATGCTTAACCTTTAGGCCGGTAAGTTTATTTAGAAAACGCAATATGTAAGCTAACGAGGAAGGAGCCGTCGATTAAACAAAACAATATGGTTAAAAAAATTCGTACGCGGTATTTATCAGTTTTAACTCTAGAATTAAAGGATATAGAACGAGAAACAACGTTTGAAACTATTTAAAAACTTTTAATAACTATATCAAAAATTATTGTTCTGAAGCCAACAACTGCTGAGTGATCTACTCTAATTTATTAAACGAAACGAGTTACGTATTCTAACCACGCTTAAACTTTAGGCCGGTAAGTTTATTTAGAAAAGCGCAATAACGAGGAAGGAGCCGTCGAGTAAACAAAATAAAATGTTTAAAAAAATTCGTATGCGGTATTTATCAGTTTTAACTCTAGAATTATAGGATATAGAACGAGAAACAATGTTTGATACCCTTTAAAAACTTTTAATAACTATATCAAAAATTATTGTTCTGAAGCCAACAACTGCTGAGTGATCTACTCAAATTTGTTGAACGAAAAGACTTAAGTATTCTAACCATGCTTAACCTTTAGGCCGGTAAATTTATTTAGAAAAACGCAATATGTAAGCTAACGAGGAAGCAACCGTCGAGTAAACAAAACAAAATGGTTAAAAAAAAATTCGTACGCGGTATTTGTCAGATTTAACTCTAGAATTAAAGGATATAGAACGAGAAACAACGTTTGAAACCCTTTAAAAACTTTTAATAACTATATCAAAAATTATTGTTCTGAAGCCAAAAACTGCTGAGTGATCTACTCAAATTTGTTGAACGAAACGACTTAAGTATTCTAACCATGCTTAACCTTTAGGCCGGTAAGTTTATTTAGAAAAACGCAATATGTAAGCTAACGAGGAAGGAGCCGTCGAGTAAACAAAACAAGGTTAAAAAAATTCGTACGCGGTATTTATCAGATTTAACTCTAGAATTAAAGGATATAGAACTAGAAACGTTTGAAACCCTTTAAAAATTTAAATAACTATATCAAAAATTATTGTTCTGAACCAACTACTGCTGAGTGATCTACTCTAATTTATTAAACGAAACGACTTAAGCATTCTAACCATGCTTAACCTTTAGGCCGGTAAGTTTATTTAGAAAAACGCAATATGTAAGCTAGCGAGGAAGGAGCCGTCGATTAAACAAAACAAAATGGTTAAAAAAATTCGTACGCGGTATTTATCAGTTTTAACTCTAGAATTAAAGGATATAGAACGAGAAACAACGTTTGAAACTATTTAAAAACTTTTAATAACTATATCAAAAATTATTGTTCTGAAGCCAACAACTGCTGTGTGATCTACTCTAATTTATTAAACGAAACGACTTACGTATTCTAACCACGCTTAAACTTTAGGATGGTAAGTTTATTTGGAAAAGCGCAGTAACGAGGAAGGAGCCGTCGAGTAAACAAAACAAAATGTTTAAAAAAATTCGTATGCGGTATTTATCAGTTTTAACTCTAGAATTATAGGATATAGAACGAGAAACAACGTTTGATAACTTTAAAAACTTTTAATAACTATATCAAAAATTATTGTTCTGAAGCCAACAACTGCTGAGTGATCTACTCAAATTTGTTGAACGAAAAGACTTAAGTATTCTAACCATGCTTAACCTTTAGGCCGGTAAGTTTATTTAGAAAAAACGCAATATGTAAGCTAACGAGGAAGGAGCCGTCGAGTAAACAAAACAAAATGGTTAAAAAAATTCGTACGCGGCATTTATCAGTTTTAACTCTAGAATTAAAGAATATAGAACGAGAAACAACGTTTGAAACCCTTTAAAAACTTTTAATAACAATATCAAAAATTATTGTTCTGAAGCCAACAACTGCTGAGTGATCTACTCAAATTTGTTGAACGAAACGACCCAAATATTCTAACTATGCTTAACTTTTGGCCGGTAAGTTTATTTAGAAAAACGCAATATGTAAGCTAACGAGGATGGAGCCGTCGAGTAAACAAAACAAAATGGTTAAAAAAATTCGTACGCGGTATTTATCAGATTTAACTCTAGAATTAAAGGATATAGAAATAGAAACAACGTTTGAAACCCTTTAACAACTTTAAATAACTATATGAAAAATTATTGTTCTGAAGCCAACAACTGCTGAGTGATCTACTCAAATTTGTTGAACGAAACGACTTAAGTATTCTAACCATGCTTAACCTTTAGGCCGGTAAGGTTATTTAGAAAAAAACGCAATATGTAAGCTAACGAGGAAGGAGCCGTCGAGTAAACAAAACAAAATGGTTAAAAAAATTCGTACGCGGCATTTATCAGTTTTAACTCTAGAATTAAAGGATATAGAACTAGAAACAACGTTTGAAACCCTTTAACAACTTTAAATAACTATATCAAAAATTATTGTTCTGTAGCCAACAACTGCTGAGTGATCTACTCAAATTTGTTAAACGAAACGACTGAAGTATTCTAACCCTACTCAACCTTTAGGTCGGTAAGTTTATTTATAAAAACGCAATATGTAAGCTAACGAGGAAGGAGCCGTGGAGCAAACAAAACAAAATGGTTAAAAAAAATTCGTATGCGGTATTTATCACTTTTAACTCTAGAATTAAAGGATATAGAACGAGAAACAACGTTTGAAACCCTTTAAAAACTTTTAATAACTATATCAAAAATTATTGTTCTGAAGCCAACAAGTGCTGAGTGATCTACTCAAATTTGTTAAACGAAACGATTTAAGTATTCTAACCATGCTTAACCTTTAGGCCGGTAAGTTTATTTAGAAAAACGCAATATGTAGGCGACGCGGAGATGGAGCGGTCGCGTAACCCAAACGAATGGGTTAAAAAAATTCGTATGCGGTATTAATAAGTTTTAACTCTAGAATTAAAGGTTATAGAACGAGAAACAATGTTTGAAACCCTTTAAAAACTTTTAACAACTATATCAAAAATTATTGTTCTGAAGCCAACAACTGCTGAGTGATCTACTCAAATTTGTTGAACGAAACGACTTAAGTATTCTAACCATGCTTAACCTTTAGGCCGGTAAGTTTATTTAGAAAAACGCAATATGTAAGCTAACGAGGAAGGAGCCGTCGAGTAAACAAAACAAAATGGTTAAAAAAAATCGTACGCGGTATTTATCAGATTTAACTCTAGAATTAAAGGATATAGAACTAGAAACAACGTTTGAAACCCTTTAAAAACTTTTAACAACTATATCAAAAATTATTGTTCTGAAGCCAACAACTGCTGAGTGATCTATTCAAATTTGTTGAACGAAACGACTTAAGTATTCTAACCATGCTTAACCTTTAGGACGGTAAGTTTATTTAGAAAAACGCAATATGTAAGCTAACGAGGAAGGAACCGTCGAGTAAACAAAACAAAATGGTTAAAAACAATTCGTACGCGGTATTTGTCAGATTTAACTCTAGAATTAAAGGATATAGATGAGAAACAACGTTTGAAACCCTTTAAAAACTTTTAATAACTATATCAAAAATTATTGTTCTGAAGCTAAAAACTGCTGAGTGATCTGCTCAAATTTGTTGAACGAAACGACTTAAGTATTCTAACCATGCTTAACCTTTAGGCCGGTAAGTTTATTTAGAAAAACGCAATATGTAAGCTAACGAGGAAGGAGCCGTCGAGTAAACAAAACAAAATGGTTAAAAAAATTCGTACGCGGTATTTATCAGATTTAACTCTAGAATTAAAGGATATAGAACTAGAAACGTTTGAAACCCTTTAAAAACTTTAAATAACTATATCAAAAATTATTGGTCTGAAGCCAACAACTGCTGAGTGATCTACTCAAATTTGTTGAACGAAACGACTTAAGTATTTTAACCATGCTTAACCTTTAGACCGGTTGGAGCGGTCGAGTAACCCAAACGAATGGGTTAAAAAAATTCGTACGCAGTTGTATCATATTTAGCTCTAATATTAAAGGATAAAGAACGAGAAACAACGTTTAAAACCCTTCGAATCAGGAGGAAGGAGCCGTCGAGTAAACAAAAAAAAAATGGTTAAAAAAATTCGTACCCGTCGAGTGAACAAAACAAAATAGCTAAAAAAATTCGTATGCGGTATTTATCAGTTTTAACTCTAGAATTAAAGGATATAGAACGAGAAACAACGTTTGAAACCCTTTAAAAACTTGTAATAACTATATCAAAAATTATTGTTCTGAAGCCAACAACTGCTGTTTGATCTACTCAAATTTGTTGAACGAAAAGACTTAAGTATTCTAACCATGCTTAACCTTTAGGCCGGTAAGTTTATTTAGCAAAAACGCAATATGTAAGCTAACGAGGAAGGAGCCGTCGAGTAAACAAAACAAAATGGTTAAAAAAATTCGTACGCGGCATTTATCAGTTTTAACTCTAGGATTAAAGGATATAGAACGAGAAACAACGTTTGAAACCCTTTAAAAACTTTTAATAAATATATCAAAAATTATTGTTCTGAAGCCAACAACTGCTGAGTGATCTACTCTAATTTATTAAACGAAACGACTTAAGTATTCTAACCACGCTTAACCTTTAGGCCGGTAAGTTTATTTAGAAAAACGCAATAACGAGGAAACAAAATGGTTAAAAAAATTCGTATGCGGTATTTATCAGTTTTAACTCTAGAATTATAGGATATAGAACGAGAAACAACGTTTGATACCCTTTAAAAACTTTTAATGACTATATCACAAATTATTGTTCTGAAGCCAACAACTGCTGAGTGATCTACTCAAATTTGTTGAACGAAACGACTTAAGTATTCTAACCATGCTTAACCTTTAGGCCGGTAAGTTTATTTAGAAAAACGCAATATGTAGGCGACGCGGAGATGGAGCGGTCGCGTAACCCAAACGAATGGGTTAAAAAAATTCGTATGCGGTATTTATCAGTTTTAGCTCTAGAATTAAAGGTTATAGAACGAGAAACAACGTTTGAAACCCTTTAAAAACTCTTAATAACTATATCAAAAATTATTGTTCTGAAGCCAACAACTGCTGAGTGATCTACTCAAATTTGTTGAACGAAACGACTTAAGTATTCTAAACATGCTTAACCTTTAAGCCGGTTGGAGCGGTATTTATCAGTTTTAACTCTAGAGTTATAGGATATAGAACGAGAAACAACGTTTGATACCCTTTAAAAACTTTTAATGACTATATCAAAAATTATTGTTCTGAAGCCAACAACTGCTGAGTGATCTACTCAAATTTGTTAAACGAAACGACTTAAGTATTCTAACCATGCTTAACCTTTAGGTCGGTAAGTTTATTTAGAAAAACGCAATATGTAGGCGACGCGGAGATGGAGCGGTCGCGTAACCCAAACGAATGGGTTAAAAAAATTCGTATGCGGTATTTATCAGTTTTAGCTCTAGAATTAAAGTTTATAGAACGAGAAACAATTTTTGAAACCCTTTAAAAACTTTTAATAACTATATCAAATATTATTGTTCTGAAGCCAACAACTGCTGAGTGATCTACTCAAATTTGTTAAACGAAACGACTTATGTATTCTAACCATGCTTAAACTTTAGGCCGGTAAGTTTATTTAGAAAAACGCAATATGTAGGCGACGCGGAGATGGAGCGGTCGCGTAACCCAAACGAATGGGTTAAAAAAATTCGTATGCGGTATTTATCAGTTTTAGCTCTAGAATTAAAGGTTATAGAACGAGAAACAACGTTTGAAACCCTTTAAAAACTCTTAATAACTATATCAAAAATTACTGTTCAGAAGCCAACAACTGCTGAGTGAACTACTTAAATTTGTTGAACGAAACGACTTAAGTATTCTAACCATGCTTAACCTTTAGGCCGGTTGGAGCGGTCGAGTAACCCAAACGAATGGGATAAAAAAATTCGTAAGCAGTTGTATCATATTTAGCTCTAATATTAAAGGATATAGAACGAGAAACAACGTTTGAAACCCTTCGAATCAGGAGGAAGATGCCGTCGAGTAAAAAAAAAAAAAAAGGTTAAAAAAATTCGTACCCGTCGGGTGAACAAAACCAAATAGTTAAAAAAATTCGTATGCGGTATTTATCAGTTTTAACTCTAGAATTAAAGGATATAGAACGAGAAACAACGTTTGAAACCCTTTAAAAACTTGTAATAACTATATCAAAAATTATTGTTCTGAAGCCAACAACTGCTGTTTTATCTACTCAAATTTGTTGAACGAAAACGCTTAAGTATTCTAACCATGCTTAACCTTTAGGCCGGTAAGTTTACTTAGAAAAAACGCAATATGTAAGCTAACGAGGAAGGAGCCGTCGAGTAAACAAAACAAAATGGTTAAAAAAATTCGTACGCGGCATTTATCAGTTTTAACTCTAGGATTAAAGGATATAGAACGAGAAACAACGTTTGAAACCCTTTAAAAACTTTTAATAACTATATCAAAAATTATTATTCTGAAGCCAACAACTGAGTGATCTACTCAAATTTGTTAAAGAAACGACTTATGTATTCTAACCATGCTTATCCTTTAGGCCGGTAAGTTTATTTAGAAAAACGCAATATGTAAGCGACGCGGAGATGGAGCGGTCGCGTAACCCAAACGAATGGGTTAAAAAAATTCGTGTGCGGTATTTATCAGTTTTAACTCTAGAATTAAAGGTTATAGAACGAGAAACAACGTTTGAAACCCTTTAAAAACTCTTAATAACTATATCAAAAATTATTGTTCTGAAGCCAACAACTGCTGAGTGATCTACTCTAATTTATTAAACGAAACGACTTAAGTATTCTAACCACGCTTAACCTTTAGGCCTGTAAGTTTATTTAGAAAAACGCAATAACGAGGAAACAAAATGGTTAAAAAAATTCGTATGCGGTATTTATCAGTTTTAACTCTAGAATTATAGGATATAGAACCAGAAACAACGTTTGATACCCTTTAAAAACTTTTAATGACTATATCAAAAATTATTGTTCTGAAGCCAACAACTGCTGAGTGATCTACTCAAATTTGTTAAACGAAACGACTTAAGTATTCTAACCATGCTTAACCTTTAGGCCGGTAAGTTTATTTAGAAAAACGCAATATGTAGGCGACGCGGAGATGGAGAGGTCGCGTAACCCAAACGAATGGGTTAAAAAAATTCGTATGCGGTATTTATCAGTTTTAACTCTAGAATTAAAGTTCATAGAACGAGAAACAATGTTTGAAACCCTTTAAAAACTTTTAATAACTATATCAAAAATTATTGTTCTGAAGCCAACAACTGCTGAGTGATCTACTCAAATTTGTTGAACGAAACGACTTATGTATTCTAACCATTTTTAACCTTTAGGCCGGTAAGTTTATTTTGAAAAACGCAATATGTAAGCTAACGAGGAAGGAGCCGTCGAGTAAACAAAACAAAATGGTTAAAAAAATTCGTATGCGGTATTTATCAGATTTAACTCTAGAATTAAAGGATATAGAACTAAAACAACGTTTAAAACCCTTTAAAATCTTTAAATAACTATTATATCAAAAATTATTGTTCTGAAGCCAACAAATGCTGAGTGATCTATTCAAATTTGTTGAACGAAACGACTTAAGTGTTCTAACCATGCTTAACCTTTAGGACGGTAAGTTTATTTAGAAAAACGCAATATGTAAGCTAACGAGGAAGGAACCGTCGAGTAAACAAAACAAAATGGTTAAAAAAAATTCGTACGCGGTATTTGTCAGATTTAACTCTAGAATTAAAGGATATAGATGAGAAACAACGT
Source organism: Eurosta solidaginis (assembly GCF_040869045.1). Classification (NCBI taxonomy): domain Eukaryota; kingdom Metazoa; phylum Arthropoda; class Insecta; order Diptera; family Tephritidae; genus Eurosta; species Eurosta solidaginis. Next base: position 83,045,919 of record NC_090322.1, read on the forward strand.
TTGAAACCCTTTAAAAACTTTTAATAACTATATCAAAAATTATTGTTCTGAAGCTAAAAACTGCTGAGTGATCTGCTCAAATTTGTTGAACGAAACGACTTAAGTATTCTAACCATGCTTAACCTTTAGGCCGGTAAGTTTATTTAGAAAAACGCAATATGTAAGCTAACGAGGAAGGAGCCGTCGAGTAAACAAAACAAAATGGTTAAAAAAATTCGTACGCGGTATTTATCAGATTTAACTCTAGAATTAAAGGATATAGAACTAGAAACGTTTGAAACCCTTTAAAAACTTTAAATAACTATATAAAAAATTATTGGTCTGAAGCCAACAACTGCTGAGTGATCTACTCAAATTTGTTGAACGAAACGACTTAAGTATTTTAACCATGCTTAACCTTTAGACCGGTTGGAGCGGTCGAGTAACCCAAACGAATGGGTTAAAAAAATTCGTACGCAGTTGTATCATATTTAGCTCTAATATTAAAGGATAAAGAACGAGAAACAACGTTTAAAACCCTTCGAATCAGGAGGAAGGAGCCGTCGAGTAAACAAAAAAAAAATGGTTAAAAAAATTCGTACCCGTCGAGTGAACAAAACAAAATAGCTAAAAAAATTCGTATGCAGTATTTATCAGTTTTAACTCTAGAATTAAAGGATATAGAACGAGAAACAACGTTTGAAACCCTTTAAAAAGTTGTAATAACTATATCAAAAATTATTGTTCTGAAGCCAACAACTGCTGTTTGATCTACTCAAATTTGTTGAACGAAAAGACTTAAGTATTCTAACCATGCTTAACCTTTAGGCCGGTAAGTTTATTTTGCAAAAACGCAATATGTAAGCTAACGAGGAAGGAGCCGTCGAGTAAACAAAACAAAATGGTTAAAAAAATTCGTATGCGGCATTTATCAGTTTTAACTCTAGGATTAAAGGATATAGAACGAGAAACAACGTTTGAAACCCTTTAAAAACTTTTAATAAATATATCAAAAATTATTGTTCTGAAGCCAACAACTGCTGAGTGATCTACTCTAATTTATTAAACGAAACGACTTAAGTATTCTAACCACGCTTAACCTTTAGGCCGGTAAGTTTATTTAGAAAAACGCAATAACGAGGAAACAAAATGGTTAAAAAAATTCGTATGCGGTATTTAACAGTTTTAACTCTAGAATTATAGGATATAGAACGAGAAACAACGTTTGATACCCTTTAAAAACTTTTAATGACTATATCACAAATTATTGTTCTGAAGCCAACAACTGCTGAGTGATCTACTCAAATTTGTTGAACGAAACGACTTAAGTATTCTAACCATGCTTAACCTTTAGGCCGGTAAGTTTATTTAGAAAAACGCAATATGTAGGCGACGCGGAGATGGAGCGGTCGCGTAACCCAAACGAATGGGTTAAAAAAATTCGTATGCGGTATTTATCAGTTTTAGCTCTAGAATTAAAGGTTATAGAACGAGAAACAACGTTTGAAACCCTTTAAAAACTCTTAATAACTATATCAAAAATTATTGTTCTGAAGCCAACAACTGCTGAGTGATCTACTCAAATTTGTTGAACGAAACGACTTAAGTATTCTAACCATGCTTAACCTTTAGGCCGGTAAGTTTATTTAGAAAAACGCAATATGTAAGCTAACGAGGAAGGAGCCGTTGAGTAAACAAAACAAAATGGTTAAAAAAAATCGTACGCGGTACTTATCAGATTTAACTCTAGAATTAAAGGATATAGAACTAGAAACAACGTTTGAAACCCTTTAAAAACTTTTAATATCTATATAAAATATTATTGTTCTGAAGCCAACAACTGCTGAGTGATCTACTCAAATTTGTTGAACGAAACGACTTATGTATTCTAACCATTTTTAACCTTTAGGCCGGTAAGTTTATTTTGAAAAACGCAATATGTAAGCTAACGAGGAAGGAGCCGTCGAGTAAACAAAACAAAATGGTTAAAAAAATTCGTATGCGGTATTTATCAGATTTAACTCTAGAATTAAAGGATATAGAACTAAAACAACGTTTAAAACCCTTTAAAATCTTTAAATAACTATTATATCAAAAATTATTGTTCTGAAGCCAACAACTGCTGAGTGATCTACTCAAATTTGTTGAACGAAACGACTTAAGTATTCTAACCAAGCTTAACCTTTAGGCCGGTAAGTTTATTTAGAAAAACGCAATATGTAAGCTAACGAGGAAGGAACCGTCGAGTAAACAAAACAAAATGGTTAAAAAAATTCGTACGCGGTATTTATCAGATTTAACTCTAGAATTAAAGGATATAGAACCTTTAGGCCGGTTGGAGCGGTCGAGTAACCCAAACGAATGGGTTAAAAAAATTCGTACGCAGTTGTATCATATTTAACTCTAATATTAAAGGATATAGAACGAGAAACAACGTTTGAAACCCTTCGAATCAGGAGGAAGGAGCCGTCGAGTAAACAAAACAAAATGGTTAAAAAAATTCGTACGCGGCATTTATCAGTTTTAACTCTAGGTTTAAAGGATATAGAACGAGAAACAACGTTTGAAACCCTTTAAAAACTTTTAATAACTATATCAAAAATTATTGTTCTGAAGCCAACAACTGAGTGATCTACTCAAATTTGTTAAACGAAACGACTTAAGTAATCTAACCATGCTTAAACTTTAGGCCGGTAAGTTTATTTAGAAAAACGCAATATGTAAGCGACGCGGAGATGGAGCGGTCGCGTAACCCAAACGAATGGGTTAAAAAAATTCGTGTGCGGTATTTATCAGTTTTAACTCTAGAATTAAAGGTTATAGAACGCGAAGCAACGTTTGAAACCCTTTAAAAACTCTTAATAACTATATCAAAAATTATTGTTCTGAAGCCAACAACTGCTGAGTGATCTACTCTAATTTATTAAACGAAACGACTTAAGTATTCTAACCACGCTTAACCTTTAGGCCGATAAGTTTATTTAGAAAAACGCAATAACGAGGAAGGAGCCGTCGAGTAAACAAAACAAAATGGTTAAAAAAATTCGTATGCGGTATTTATCAGTTTTAACTCTAGAATTATAGGATATAGAACGAGAAACAACATTTGATACCCTTTAAAAACTTTAAATAACTATATCAAAAATTATTGTTCTGAAGCCAACAACTGCTGAGTGATCTACTTAAATTTGTTGAACGAAACGACTTAAGTATTCTAACCATGCTTAACCTTTAGGCCGGTAAGTTTATTTAGAAAAACGCAATATGTAAGCTAACGAGGAAGGAGCCGTCGAGTAAACAAAACAAAATGGTTAAAAAAATTCGTACGCGGTATTTATCAGATTTAACTCTAGAATTAAAGGATATAGAACTACAAACAACGTTTGAAACCCTTTAAAAACTTTAAATAACTATATCAAAAATTATTGTTCTGAAGCCAACAACTGCTGAGGGTTCTACTCTAATTTATTAAATGAAACGACTTAAGTATTCTAACCACGCTTAACCTTTACGCCGGTAAGTTTATTTAGAAAAAACGCTATATGTAAGCTAACGAGGAAGGAGCCGTCGAGTAAACAAAACAAAATGGTTAAAAAAATTCGTACACGGCATTTATCAGTTTTAACTCTAGAATTAAAGGATATAGAACGAGAAACAACGTTTGAAACCCTTTAAAAACTTTTAATAACTATATCAAAAATTATTGTTCTGAAGCCAATAACTGCTGAGTGATCTACTCAAATTTGTTGAACGAAACGACTTAAGTATTCTAACCATGCTTAACCTTTAGGCCGGTTGGAGCGGTCGAGTAACCCAAACGAATGGGTTAAAAAAATTCGTACGCAGTTGTATCATATTTAGCTCTAATATTAAAGGATATAGAACGAGAAACAACGTTTGAAACCCTTCGAATCAGGAGGAAGGAGCCGTCGAGTAAACAAAAAAAAATGGTTAAAAAAATTCGTACCCGTCGAGTGAACAAAACAAAATAGTTAAAAAAATTAGTATGTGGTATTAATCAGTTTTAACTCTAGAATTAAAGGATATAGAACGAGAAAGAACGTTTGAAACCCTTTAAAAACTTTTAATAACTATATCAAAAATTATTGTTCTGAAGCCAACAATTGCTGAGTGATCTACTCAAATTTGTTGAACGAAAAGACTTAAGTATTCTAACCATGCTTAACCTTTAGGCCGGTAAGTTTATTTAGAAAAAACGCAATATGTAAGCTGACGAGGAAGGAGCCGTCGAGTTAACAAAACAAAATGGTTAAAAAAATTCGTACGCGGCATTTATCAGTTTTAACTCTAGAATTAAAGGATATAGAACGAGAAACAACGTTTGAAACCCTTTAAAAACTTTTAATAACTATATCAAAAATTATTGTTCTGAAGCCAACAACTGCTGAGTGATCTACTCAAATTTGTTGAACGAAACGACTTAAGTATTCTAGCCATGCTTAACCTTTAGGCCGGTTGGAGCGGTCGAGTAACCCAAACGAATGGGTTAAAAAAATTCGTACGCAGTTGTATCATATTTAGCTCTAATATTAAAGGATATAGAACGAGAAACAACGTTTGAAACCCTTCGAATCAGGAGGAAGGAGCCGTCGAGTAAACAAAAAAAAAATGGTTAAAAAAATTCGTACCCGTCGAGTGAACAAAACAAAATGGTTAAAAAAATTCGTGTGCGGTATTTATCAGTTTTAACTCTAGAATTAAAGGGTATAGAACGAGAAACAACGTTTGAAACCCTTTAAAAACTTGTAATAACTATATCAAAAATTATTGTTCTGAAGCAAACAACTGCTGAGTGATCTACTCAAATTTGTTGAACGAAACGACTTAAGTATTCTAACCATTTTTAACGTTAGGCCGGTTGGAGCGGCCGAGTAACCCAAATGAATGGGTTAAAAAAATTCGTACGCAGTTGTATCATATTTAGCTCTAATATTAAAGGATATAGAACGAGAAACAACTTTTGAAACCCTTCGAATCAGGATGAAGGAGCCGTCGAGTAAACAAAAAAAAAAAAAAAGGTTAAAAAAATTCGTACCCGGCGAGTCAACAAAACAAAATGGTTAAAAAAATTCGTATGCATTATTTATCAGTTTTAACTCTAGAATTAAAGGGTATAGAACGAGAAACAACGTTTGAAACCCTTTAGAAACTTGTAATAACTATATCAAAAATTATTGTTCTGAAGCCAACAACTGCTGTTTGATCTACTCAAATTTGTTGAACGAAAAGACTTAAGTATTCTAACCATGCTTAACCTTTAGGCCGGTAAGTTTATTTAGAAAAAACGCAATATGTAAGCTAACGAGGAAGGAGCCGTCGAGTAAACAAAACAAAATGGTTAAAAAAATTCGTACGCGGCATTTATCAGTTTTAACTCTAGAATTAAAGGATATAGAACGAGAAACAACGTTTGAAACCCTTTAAAAACTTTTAATAACTATATCAAAAATTATTGTTCTGAAGCCAACAACTGCTGAGTGATCTACTCTAATTTATTAAACGAAACGACTTAACTATTCTAACCACGCTTAACCTTTAGGCCGGTAAGTTTATTTAGAAAAACGCAATAACGAGGAAGGAGCCGTCGAGTAAACAAAACAAAATGGTTAAAAAAATTCGTATGCGGTATTTATCAGTTTTAACTCTAGAATTTTGGGATATAGAACGAGAAACAACGTTTGATACCCTTTAAAAACTTGTAATAACTATATCAAAAATTATTGTTCTGAAGCAAACAACTGCTGAGTGATCTACTCAAATTTGTTGAACGAAACGACTTAAGTATTCTAACCATTTTTAACGTTAGGCCGGTTGGAGCGGCCGAGTAACCCAAACGAATGGGTTAAAAAAATTCGTACGCAGTTGTATCATATTTAGCTCTAATATTAAAGGATATAGAACGAGAAACAACTTTTGAAACCCTTCGAATCAGGATGAAGGAGCCGTCGAGTAAACAAAAAAAAAATGGTTAAAAAAATTCGTACCCGTCGAGTGAACAAAACAAAATAGTTAAAAAAATTAGTATGCGGTATTAATCAGTTTTAACTCTAGAATTAAAGGATATAGAACGAGAAACAACGTTTGAAACCCTTTAAAAACTTTTAATAACTATATCAAAAATTATTGTTCTGAAGCCAACAACTGCTGAGTGATCTACTCAAATTTGTTGAACGAAACGACTTAAGTATTCTTACCATGCTTAACCTTTAGGCCGGTAAGTTTATTTAGAAAAACGCAATATGTAAGCTAACGAGGAAGGAGCCGTCGAGTAAACAAAACAAAATGGTTAACAAAATTCGTATGCGGAATTTATCAGATTTAACTCTAGAATTAAAGGATATAGAACTAGAAACGTTTGAAGCCCTTTAAAAACTTTAAATAACTATATCAAAAATTATTGTTCTGAAGCCAACAACTGCTGAGTGATCTACTCAAATTTTTGAACGAAACGACTTAAGTATTCTAACCATGCTTAACCTTTAGGCCGGTTGGAGCGGTCGAGTAACCCAAACGAATGGTTAAAAAAATTCGTGCGCAGTTGTATCATATTTAGCTCTAATATTAAAGGATATAGAACGAGAAACAACTTTTGAAACCCTTCGAATCAGGAGGAAGGAGCCGTCGAGTAAACAAAAAAAAAAAAATGGTTAAAAAAATTCGTACCCGTCGAGTGAACAAAACAAAATGGTTAAAAAAATTCGTATGCGGTATTTATCAGTTTTAACTCTAGAATTAAAGGGTATAGAACGAGAAACAACGTTTGAAACTCTTTAAAAACTTGTAATAACTATATCAAAAATTATTGTTCTGAAGCCAACAACTGCTGTTTGATCTACTCAAATTTGTTTAACGAAAAGACTTAAGTATTCTACCATGCTTAACCTTTAGGCCGGTAAGTTTATTTAGAAAAAACGCAATATGTAAGCTAACGAGGAAGGAGCGGTCGAGTAAACAAAACAAAATGGTTAAAAAAATTCTTACGCGGCATTTATCAGTTTTAACTCTAGAATTAAAGGATATAGAACGAGAAACAACGTTTGAAACCCTTTAAAAACATTTAATAACTATATCAAAAATTATTGTTCTGAAGCCAACAACTGCTGAGTGATCTACTCAAATTTGTTGAACGAAACGACTTAAGTATTCTAACAATGCTTAACCTTTAGGCCGGTAAGTTTATTTAGAAAAACGCAATATGTAAGCTAACGAGGAAGGAGCCGTCGAGTAAACAAAACCAAATGGTTAAAAAAATTCGTATGCGGTATTTATCAGTTTTAACTCTAGAATTAAAGGATATAGAACTAGAAACGTTTGAAGCCCTTTAAAAACTTTAAATAACTATATCAAAAATTATTGTTCTGAAGCTAAAAACTGCTGAGTGATCTACTCAAATTTGTTGAACGAAACGACTTAAGTATTCTAACCATGCTTAACCTTTAGGCCGGTTGGAGCGGTCGAGTAACCCAAACGAATGGGTTAAAAAAATTCGTACGTAGTTGTATCATATTTAGCTCTAATATTAAAGGATATAGAACGAGAAACAACGTTTGAAACCCTTCGAATCAGGGGGAAGGAGCCGTCGAGTAAACAAAAAAAAAAAAAAATGGTTAAAAAAATTCGTACCCGTCGAGTGAACAAAACAAAATGGTTAAAAAAATTCGTATGCGGTATTTATCAGTTTTAACTCTAGAATTAAAGGGTATAGAACGAGAAACAACGTTTGAAACCCTTTAAAAACTTGTAATAACTATATCAAAAATTATTGTTCTGAAGCCAACAACTGCTGTTTGATCTACTCAAATTTGTTGAACGAAAAAACATAAGTATTCTAACCATGCTTAACCTTTAGGCCGGTAAGTTTATTTAGAAAAAACGCAATATGTATGCTAACGAGGAAGGAGCCGCCGAGTAAACAAAACAAAATGGTTAAAAAAATTCGTACGCGGCATTTATCAGTTTTAACTCTAGAATTAAAGGATATAGAACAAGAAACAACGTTTGAAACCCTTTAAAAACTTTTAATATCTATATCAAAAATTATTGTTCTGAAGCCAACAACTGCTGAGTGATCTACTCTAATTTATTAAACAAAACGACTTAAGTATTCTAACCACGCTTAACCTTTAGACCGGTAAGTTTATTTAGAAAAACGCAATAACGAGGAAGGAGCCGTCGAGTAAACAAAACAAAATGGTTAAAAAAATTCGTATGCGGTGTTTATCAGTTTTAACTCTAGAATTATAGGATATAGAACGAGAAACAACGTGTGATACCCTTTAAAAACTTTTAATAACTATATCAAAAATTATTGTTCCGAAGCCAACAATTGCTGAGTGATCTACTCAAATTTGTTGAACGAAAATACTTAAGTATTCTAACCATGCTTAACCTTTAGGCCGGTAAGTTTATTTAGAAAAAACGCAATATGTAAGCTAACGAGGAAGGAGCCGTCGAGTAAACAAAACAAAATGGTTAAAAAAATTCGTACGCGGCATTTATCAGTTTTATCTCTAGAACTAAAGGATATAGAACGAGAAACAACGTTTGAAACCCTTTAAAAACTTTTAATAACTATATCAAAAATTATTGTTCTGAAGCCAACAACTGCTGGGTGATCTACTCAAATTTGTTGAACGAAACGACTTAAGTATTCTAACCATTCTTAACCTTTAGGCCGGTAAGTTTATTTAGAAAAACGCAATATGTAAGCTAACGAGGAAGGAGCCGTCGAGTAAACAAAACAAAATGGTTAAAAAAATTCGTACGCGGTATTTATCTGATTTAACTCTAGAATTAAAGGATATAGAACTAGAAAAACGTTTGAAACCCTTTAACAACTTTAAATAACTATATCAAAAATTATTGTTCTGAATCCAACAACTGCTGAGTGATCTACTCAAATTTGTTGAACGAAACGACATAAGTATTCTAACCATGCTTAACCTTTAGGCCGGTAAGTTTATTTAGAAAAACGCAATATGTAAGCTAACGAGGAAGGAGCCGTAGAGTAAACAAAACAAAATGGTTAAAAAAATTCGTACGCAGTATTTATCAGATTTAACTCTAGAATTAAAGGATATAGAACTAGAAACAACGTTCGAAACCCTTTAAAAACTTTAAATAACTATATCAAAAATTATTGTTCTGAAGCCAACAACTGCTGAGTGATCTACTCTAATTTATTAAACGAAACGACTTAAGTATTCTAACCACGCTTAACCTTTAGGCCGGTATGTTTATTTAGAAAAACGCAATAACGAGGAAGGAGCCGTCGAGTGAACAAAACAAAATGGTAAAAAAAAATCGTATGCGGTATTTATCAGTTTTAACTCTAGAATTATAGAATATAGAACGAGAAACAACGTTTGATACCCTTTAAAAACTTTTAATAACTATATCAAAAATTATTGTTCTGAAGCCAACAACTGCTGAGTGATCTACTCAAATTTGTTGAACAAAAAGACTTAAGTATTCTAACCATTCTTAACCTTTAGGCCGGTAAGTTTATTTAGAAAAAACGCTATGTGTAAGCTAACGAGGAAGGAGCCGTCGAGTAAACAAAACAAAATTGTTAAAAAAATTCGTACGCGGTATTTATCAGATTTAACTCTAGAATTAAAGGATATAGAACTAGAAACAACGTTTGAAACCCTTTAAAAACTTTTAATAACTATATCAAAAATTATTGTTCTGAAGCCAACAACTGCTGAGTGATCTACTCTAATTTGTTAAACGAAACGACTTAAGTATTCTAACCATGCTTAATCTTTAGGCCGGTAAGTTTATTTAGAAAAACGCAAATTGTAAGCTAACGAGGAAGGAGCCATCGAGTAAACAAAACAAAATGGTTAAACAAATTCGTACGAGGTATTTATCAGATTTAACTCTAGAATTGAAGGATATTGAACGAGAAACAACGGTTGAAACCCCTTAAAAACTTTTAATAACTATCTCAAAAATTATTGTTCTGAAGCCTACAACTGCTGAGTGTTCTACTCAAATTTGTTAAACGAAACGACTTAAGTATTCTAACCATGCTTAACCTTTAGGCCGGTAAGTTTATTTAGAAAAACGCAATATGTAAGCTAACGAGGAAGGAGCCGTGGATTAAACAAAACAAAATGGTTAAAAAAAATTCGTATGCGGTATTTATCAGTTTTAACTTTAGAATTAAAGGATATAGAACGAGAAACAACGTTTGAAAACCCTTAAAAACTTTTAATAACTATATCAAAAATTATTGTTCTGAAGCCAACAACTGCTGAGTGATCTACTCAAATTTTTTAAACGAAACGACTTAAGTATTCTAACCATGCTTAACCTTTAGGCCGGTAAGTTTATTTAGAAAAACGCAATATGTAAGCTAACGAGGAAGGAGCCGTGGAGTAAACAAAACAAAATGGTTAAAAAAAATTCGTATGCGGTATTTATCAGTTTTGACTCTGGAATTAACGAGAAACAACGTTTGAAACCCTTTAAAAACTTTTAATAACTACATCAAAAATTATTGTTCTGAAGCCAACAACTGCTGAGTGATCTACTTAAATTTGTTAAACGAAACGACTTAAGTATTCTAACCATGCTTAACGTTTAGGCCGGTAAGTTTATTTGGACAAACGCAATATATAGGCTACGCGGAGATGGAGCGGTCGCGTAACCCAAACGAATGGGTTAAAAAAATTCGTACGCGGGATGTATCAGTTTTAATTCTAGAATTAAAGGATATAGAACGAGAAACAACGTTTGAAACCCTTTAAAAACTCTTAATAACTATATCAAAAATTATTGTTCTGAAGCCAACAACTGCTGAGTGATATACTCAAATTTGTTGAACGAAATGACTTAAGTATTCTAACCATGCTTAACCTTTAGGCCGGTAAGTTTATTTAGAAAAACGCAATATGTAAGCTAACGAGGAAGGAGCCGTGGAGTAAACAAAACAAAATGGTTAAAAAAATTCGTACGCGGTATTTATCAGATTTAACTCTAGAATTAAAGGATATAGAACTAGAAACAACGTTTGAAACCCTTTAAAAACTTTTAATAACTATATCAAAAATTATTGTTCTGAAGCCAACAACTGCTGAGTGATCTAGTCAAATTTGTTGAACGAAACGACTTAAGTATTCTAACCATGCTTAACCTTTAGGCCGGTAAGTTTATTTAGAAAAACGCAATATGTAAGCTAACGAGGAAGGAACCGTCGAGTAAACAAAACAAAATGGTTAAAAAAATTCGTACGCGGAATTTATCAGTTTTAATTCTAGAATTAAAGGATATAGAACGAGACACAACGTTTGAAACTCTTTAAAAACTCTTAATAACTATATCAAAAATTATTGTTCTGAAGCCAACAACTGCTGATTGATCTACTCTAATTTGTTAAACGAAACGACTTAAGTATCCTAACCATGCTTAACCTTTAGGCCGGTAAGTTTATTTAGAAAAACGCAATATGTAAGCTAACGAGGAAAGAGCCGTCGAGTAAACAAAGCAAAATGGTTAAAAAAATTCGTACGCGGTATTTATCAGTTTTAACTCTAGAATTAAAGGATATATAACGAGAAACAACGTTTGAAACCATTTAAAAACTTTTAATAACTATATCAAAAATTATTGTTCTGAAGCCAACAACTGCTGAGTGATCTACTCTAATTTGTTAAACGAAACGACTTAAGTATTCTAACCATGCTTAATCTTTAGGCCGGTAAGTTTATTTAGAAAAACGCAAATTTTAAGCTAACGAGGAAGGAGCCATCGAGTAAACAAAACAAAATGGTTAAACAAATTCGTACGAGGTATTTATCAGATTTAACTCTAGAATTAAAGGATATTGAACGAGAAACAACGGTTGAAACCCCTTAAAAACTTTTAATAACTATCTCAAAAATTATTGTTCTGAAGCCTACAACTGCTGAGTGATCTACTCAAATTTGTTAAACGAAACGACTTAAGTATTCTAACCATGCTTAACCTTTAGGCCGGTAAGTTTATTTAGAAAAACGCAATATGTAAGCTAACGAGGAACGAGCCGTGGATTAAACAAAACAAAATGGTTAAAAAAAAATGCGTATGCGGTATTTATCAGTTTTAACTCTAGAATTAAAGGATATAGAACGAGAAACAACGTTTGAGAACCCTTAAAAACTTTTAATAACTATATCAAAAATTATTGTTCTGAAGCCAACAACTGCTGAGTGATCTACTCAAAGTTTTTAAACGAAACGACTTAAGTATTCTAACCATGATTAACCTTTAGGCCGGTAAGTTTATTTAGAAAAACGCAATATGTAAGCTAACGAGGAAGGAGCCGTGGAGTAAACAAAACAAAATGGTTAAAAAAAATTCGTATGCGGTATTTATCAGTTTTAACTCTGGAATTAACGAGAAACAACGTTTGAAACCCTTTAAAAACTTTTAATAACTACATCAAAAATTATTGTTCTGAAGTCAACAACTGCTGAGTGATCTACTTAAATTTGTTAAACGAAACGACTTAAGTATTCTAACCATACTTCACGTTTAGGCCGGTAAATTTATTTGGACAAACGCAATATATAGGCTACGCGGAGATGGAGCGGTCGCGTAACCCAAACGAATGGGTTAAAAAATTCGTACGCGGGATTTATCAGTTTTAACTCTAGAATTAAAGGATATAGAACGAGAAACAACGTTTGAAACCCTTTAAAAACTCTTAATAACTATATCAAAAATTATTGTTCTGAAGCCAACAACTGCTGAGTGATATACTCAAATTTGTTGAACGAAATGACTTAAGTATTCTAACCATGCTTAACCTTTATTTAGAAAAACCCAATATGTAAGCTAACGAGGAAGGAGCCGTCGAGTAAACAAAACAAAATGGTTAAAAAAATTCGTTCGCGGTATTTATCAGATTTAACTCTAGAATTAAAGGATATAGAACTAGAAACAACGTTTGAAACCCTTTAAAAACTTTTAATAACTATATCAAAAATTATTGTTCTGAAGCCAACAACTGCGAAGTGATCTACTCAAATTTGTTGAACGAAACGACCTAAGTATTCTAACCATGCTTAACCTTTAGGCCGGTAATTTTATTTAGAAAAACGCAATATGTAAGCTAACGAGGAAGGAGCTGTCGAGTAAACAAAACAAAATGGTTAAAAAATTCGTACGCGGTATTTATCAGATTTAACTCTAGAGTTAAACGATATAGAACTAGAAACAACGTTTGAAACCCTTTAAAAACTTTAAATAACTATATCAAAAATTATTGTTCTGAAGCCAACAACTACTGAGTGATCTACTCAAATTTGTTTAACGAAACGACTTAAGAATTCTAACCATGCTTAACCTTTATGCCGGTAAGTTTATTTAGAAAAACGCAATATGTAAGCTAATGAGGAAGGAGCCGTCGAGTAAACAAAACAAAATGGTTAAAAAAACTCGTACGCGGTATTTATCAGATTTAACTCTAGAACTAAAGGATATAGAACGAGAAACAACGTTTGAAACCCTTTAAAAACTTTTAATAGCTATATCAAAAATTATTGTTCTGAAGCCAACAACTGCTGAGTGATCTACTCAAATTTGTTGAACGAAGCGACTTAAGTATTCTAACCATGCTTAACTTTTAGGCCGGTAAGTTTATTTAGAAAACCGCAATATGTAGGCTACACGGGAATGGAGCGGTCGAGTTACTCAAACGAATGGATTAAAAAAATTCGTACGCAGTTTTTATCATATTTAGATTTAGAATTAAAGGATATAGAACGAGAAACAACGTTTGAAATCCTTTGAAAACTTTTATTAACTATATCAAAAATTATTGTTCTGAAGCCAACAACTGCTGAGTGATCTACTCAAATTTGTTAAACGAAACGACTTAATTATTCTAACCATGCTTAACCTTTAGACCGGTAAGATTATTTAGAAAAACGCAATATGTAAGCTAACGAGGAAGGAGCGATCGAGTAACCCAAACGAATGGGTTAAAAAAATTCGTACGCAGTTTTTATCATATTTAGATCTAGAATTAAAGGATATGGAACGAGAAACGACGTTTGACAACCTTTAAACAGTTTTAATAACTATCTCAAAAATTGTCGACAACGAGAAACACCGTTTGACAACCTTTAAACAGTTTTAATAACTATCTCAAAAATTGTCGCTCTGATGCAAACAACTGCTGAGTTATCTACTCAAATTTGTTGAACAAAACGACTTACGTATTTTAAGCATGCTAAACTTTAGCCCGGTAAGCAAATTAAAAAAAAATGCAATATGTAGGCTACACGAGAACGGAGCCGTCGAGTAACCAAAAAAATGGGTTAAACAAATTCGTACATGGTATTTATCAATTTAACTCTAGTATTAAAGGATATACAACGAGAAACATCGTTTGACAACCTTTAAATAGTTTTAATAACTATCTCAAAAATTGTCGCTCTGATGCAAATAACTGCTGAGTTATCTACTCAAATTTGTTGAACAAAACGACTTACGTATTTTAAGCATGCTAACCTTTAGCCTGGTAAGCAAATTAAAAAAAAAACACAATATGTAGGCTACATGAGAACGGAGCCGTCGAGTAACCAAAACAAATGGGTTAAACAAATTCGTACACGGTATTTATCAATTTAACTCTAGAATTAAAGGATATACAACGAGAAACAACGTTTGACAACCTTTAAACAGTTTTAATAACTATCTCAAAAATTGTCGCTCTGATGCAAACAACTGCTGAGTTATCTACTCAAATTTGTTGAACAAAATGACTTACGTATTTTAAGCATGCTAACCTTTAGCCCGGTAAGAAAATAAAAAAAAAAAACGCAATATGCAGGCAACACGAGAACGGAGCCGTCGAGTAACCAAAACCAATGGGTTAAACAAATTCGTACACGGTATTTATCAATTTAGCTCTAGAATTAAAGGATATACAACGAGAAACAACGTTTGACAACCTTTAAACAGTTTTAATAACTATCTCAAAAATTGTCGCTCTGATGCAAACAACTGCTGAGTTATCTACTCAAATTTGTTGAACAAAATGACTTACGTATTTTAAGCATGCTAACCTTTAGCCCGGTAAACAAATTTAAAAAAAACGCAATATGTAAGCTACACGAGAACGGAGCCGTCGAGTAACCAAAACCAATGGGTTAAACAAATTCGTACACGGTATTTATCAATTTAGCTCTAGAATTAAAGGATATACAACGAGAAACAACGTTTGACAACCTTTAAACAGTTTTAATAACTATCTCAAAAATTGCCGCTCTGATGCAAACAACTGCTGAGTTATCTACTCAAATTTGTTGAACAAAATGACTTACGTATTTTAAGCATGCTAACCTTTAGCCCGGTAAGAAAATAAAAAAAAAAACGCAATATGCAGGCAATACGAGAACGGAGCCGTCGACTAACCAAAACAAATGGGTTAAACAAATTCGTACACGGTATTTATCAATTTAACTCTAGAATTAAAGGATATACAAGAGAAACAACTTTTGACAACCTTAAAACAGTTTTAATAACTATCTCAAAAATTGTCGCTCTGATGCAAACAACTGCTGAGTTATCTACTCAAATTTGTTGAACAAAACGACTTGCGTATTTTAAACATGCTAACCTTTAGCCCGGTAAGCAAATTAAAAAAACGCAATATGTAGGCTACACGAGAACGGAGCCGTCGAGTAACCAAAACAAATGGGTTAAACAAATTCGTACACGGTATTTATCCATTTAACTCTAGAAATAAAGGATATACAACGAGAAACAACGTTTGACAACCTTTAAACAGTTTTAATAACTATCTCAAAAATTGTCGCTCTGATGCAAACAACTGCTGAGTTATCTACTCAACTTTGTTGAACAAAAGGACTTACGTATTTTAAGCATGCTAACCTTTAGCCCGGTAAACAAATTAAAAAAAAAACGCAATATGTAGGCTACACGAGAACGGAGCCGTCGGGTAAGCAAAACAAATGGATTAAACAAATTCGTACACGGTATTTATCAATTTAACTCTAGAATTAAAGGATATACAACGAGAAACAACGTTTGACAACCTTTAAACAGTTTTAATAACTATCTCAAAAATTGTCGCGCTGATGCAAACAACTGCCGAGTTATCTACTCAAATTTGTTGAACAAAACGACTTACGTATTTTAAGCATGCTAACCTTTAGCCCGGTAAGCAAATTAAAAAAAACGCAATATGTAGGCTACACGAGAACGGAGCCGTCGAGTAACCAAAACAAATGGGTTAAACAAATTCGTACACGGTATTTATCAACTTAACTCTAGAATTAAAGGATATACAACGAGAAACAACGTTTGACAACCTTTAAATAGTTTTAATAACTATCTCAAAAATTGTCGCTCTGATGCAAACAACTGCTGAGTTATCTACTCAAATTTGTTGAACGAAACGACTTAAGTATTCTAACCATGCTTAACTTTTAAGCCGGTAAGTTTATTTAGAAAACCGCAATATGTAGGCTACACGGGAATGGAGCGGTCGAGTAACCCAAACGAATGGGTTAAAAAAATTCGTATGCAGTTTTTATCATATTTAGATCTAGAATTAAAGGATATAGAACGAGAAACAACGTTTGAAATCCTTTAAAAACTTTTATTAACTATATCAAAAATTATTGTTCTGAAGCCAACAACTGCTGAGTGATCTACTCAAATTTGTTAAACGGAACGACTTAATTATTCTAACCATGCTTAACCTTTAGGCCTGTAAGATTATTTAGAAAAACGCAATATGTAAGCTAACGAGGAAGGAGCGATAGAGTAACCCAAACGAATGGGTTAAAAAAATTCGTAAGCAGTTTTTATCATATTTAGATCTAGAATTAAAGGATATGGAACGAGAAACAACGTTTGACAACCTTTAAACAGTTTTAATACCTATCTCAAAAATTGTCGACAACGAGAAACACCGTTTGACAACCTTTAAACAGTTTTAATAACTATCTCAAAAATTGTCGCTCTGATGCAAACAACTGCTGAGTTATCTACTCAAATTTGTTGAACAAAACGACTTACGTATTTTAAGCATGCTAACCTTTAGCCCGGTAAGCAAATTAAAAAAAAATGCAATATGTAGGCTACACGAGAACGGAGCCGTCGAGTAACCAAAAAAATGGGTTAAACAAATTCGTACATGGTATTTATCAATTTAACTCTAGTATTAAAGGATATACAACGAGAAACATCGTTTGACAACCTTTAAATAGTTTTAATAACTATCTCAAAAATTGTCGCTCTGATGCAAACAACTGCTGAGTTATCTACTCAAATTTTTTGAACAAAACGACTTACGTATTTTAAGCATGCTAACCTTTAGCCCGGTAAGCAAATTAAAAAAAAACGCAATATGTAGGCTACACGAGAACGGAGCCGTCGAGTAACCAAAACAAATGGGTTAAACAAATTCGTACACGGTATTTATCAATTTAACTCTAGAATTAAAGGATATACAACGAGAAACAATGTTTGACAACCTTTAAACAGTTTTAATAACTATCTCAAAAATTGTCGCTCTGATGCAAACAACTGCTGAGTTATCTACTCAAATTTGTTGAACAAAACGACTTACGTATTTTAAGCATGCTAATCTTTAGCCCGGTAAGCAAATTAAAAAAAAACGCAATATGTAAGCTACACGAGAACGGAGCCGTCGAGTAACCAAAACCAATGGGTTAAACAAATTCGTACACGGTATTTATCAATATAGCTCTAGAATTAAAGGATATACAACGAGAAACAACGTTTGACAACCTTTAAACAGTTTTAATAACTATCTCAAAAATTGTCGCTCTGATGCAAACAACTGCTGAGTTATCTACTCAAATTTGTTGAACAAAATGACTTACGTATTTTAAGCATGCTAACCTTTAGCCCGGTAAGAAAATAAAAAAAAAACGCAATATGTAGGCTACACGAGAACGGAGCCGTCGAGTAACCAAAACAAATGGGTTAAACAAATTCGTACACGGTATTTATCAATTTAACTCTAGAATTAAAGGATATACAAGAGAAACAACGTTTGACAACCTTTAAACAGTTTTAATAACTATCTCAAAAATTGTCGCTCTGATGCAAACAACTGCTGAGTTATCTACTCAAATTTGTTGAACAAAACGACTTGCGTATTTTAAACATGCTAACCTTTAGCCCGGTAAGCAAATTAAAAAAACGCAATATGTAGGCTACACGAGAATGGAGCCGTCGAGTAACCAAAACAAATGGGTTAAACAAATTCGTACACGGTATTTATCAATTTAACTCTAGAAATAAAGGATATACAACGAGAAACAAGGTTTGACAACCTTTAAACAGTTTTAATAACTATCTCAAAAATTGTCGCTCTGATGCAAACAACTGCTGAGTTATCTACTCAAATTTGTTGAACAAAAGGACTTACGTATTTTAAGCATGCTAACCTTTAGCCCGGTAAACAAATTAAAAAAAAAAACGCAATATGTAGGCTACACGAGAACGGAGCCGTCGGGTAACCAAAACAAATGGGTTAAACAAATTCGTACACGGTATTTATCAATTTAACTCTAGAATTAAAGGATATACAACGAGAAACAACGTTTGACAACCTTTAAACAGTTTTAATAACTATCTCAAAAATTGTCGCGCTGATGCAAACAACTGCCGAGTTATCTACTCAAATTTGTTGAACAAAACGACTTACGTATTTTAAGCATGCTAACCTTTAGCCCGGTAAGCAAATTAAAAAAAAACGCAATATGTAGGCTACACGAGAACGGAGCCGTCGAGTAACCAAAACAAATGGGTTAAACAAATTCGTACACGGTATTTATCAACTTAACTCTAGAATTAAAGGATATACAACGAGAAACAACGTTTGACAACCTTTAAATAGTTTTAATAACTATCTCAAAAATTGTCGCTCTGATGCAAACAACTGCTGAGTTATCTACTCAAATTTGTTGAACAAAACTACTTACGTATTTTAAGCATGCTAACCTTTAGCCCGGTTATTATATTAAAAAAAAAAACGCAATATGTAGGCTACTCGAGAACGGAGCCGTCGAGTAACCAAAACAAATGGGTTAAACAAATTCGTACACGGTATTGATCAATTTAACTCTAGAATTAAAGGATATACAACGAGAAACAACGTTTGACAACCTTTAAACAGTTTTAATATCTATCTCAAAAATTGTCGCTCTGATGCAAACAACTGCTGAGTTATCTACTCAAATTTGTTGAACAAAACGACTTACGTATTTTAAGCATGCTAACCTTTAGCCCGGTAAGCAAATTAAAAAAAAAACGCAATATGTAGGCTACACGAGAACGGAGCAGTCGAGTAACCAAAACAAATAGGATAAACAAATTCGTAAACGGTATTTATCAATTTAACTCTAGAATTAAAGGATATACAACGAGAAACAACGTTTGACAACCTTTAAACAGTTTTAATAACTATCTCAGAAATCGTCGCTCTGATGCAAACAAATGCTGAGTTATCTACTCAAATTTGTTGAACAAAACTACTTACGTTTTTTAAGCATGCTAACATTTAGCCCGGTAAGCAAATTTAAAAAAACGCAATATGTAGGCTACACGAGAACGGAGCCGTCGAGTAACCAAAACAAATGGGTTAAACAAATTCGTACACGGTATTTATCAATTTAACTCTAGAATTAAAGGATATACAACGAGAAACAACGTTTGACAACCTTTAAACAGTTTTAATAACTATCTCAAAAATTGTCGCTCTGATGCAAACAACTGCTGAGTTATCTACTCAAATTTGTTGAACAAAACGACTTACGTGTTTTAGGAATGCTAACCTTTAGCCCGGTAAGCAAATTAAAAAAAAACGCAATATGTAGGCTACACGAGAACGGAGCCGTCGAGTAACCAAAACAAATGGGTTAAACAAATTCGTACAAGGTATTATCAATTTAACTCTAGAATTAAAGGATATAAAACGAGAAACAACGTTTGACAACCTTTAAACACTTTTAATAACTATCTCAAAAATTGTCGCTCTGATGCAAACAACTGCTGAGTTATCTACTCAAATTTGTTGAACAAAACGACTTACGTATTTTAAGCATACTAACCTTTAGCACGGTAAGCAAATTAAAAAAAAAACGGAATATGTAGGCTACACGAGAACGGAGCCGTCGAGTAACCAAAACAAATGGGATAACAAATTCGTACACGGTATTTTTCAATTTAACTCTAGAATTAAAGGATATACAACGAGAAACAACGTTTGGCAACCTTTAAACAGTTTTAATAACTATCTCAAAAATTGTCGCTCTGATGCAAACAACTGCTGAGTTATCTACTCAAATTTGTTGAACAAAACGACTTACATATTTTATGCATGCTAAACTTTAGCTCGGTAAGAAAATTAAAAAAAACGCAATATGTAGGCTACATGAGAACGGAGCCGTCGAGTAACCAAAACAAATGGGTTAAACAAATTCGTACACGGTATTTATCAATTTAACTCTAGAATTAAAGGATATACAACGAGAAACAACGTTTGACAACCTTTAAACAGTTTTAATAACTATCTCAAAAATTGTCGCTCTGATGCAAACAACTGCTGAGTTATCTATTCAAATTTGTTGGACAAATCGACTTACGTATTTTAAGCATGCTAACCTTTAGCCCGGGAAGCAAATTAAAAAAAAAACGCAATATGTAGGCTACACGAGAAAGGAGCCGTCGAGTAACCAAAACAAATGGGTTAAACAAATTCGTACACGGTATTTATCAATTTAACTCTAGAATTAAAGGATATACAACGAGAAACAACGTTTGACAACCTTTAAACAGTTTTAATAACTTTCTCAAAAATTGTCGCTCTGATGCAAACAACTGCTGAGTTATCTACTCAAATTTGTTGAGCAAAACGACTTACGAATTTTAAGCATGCTAACCTTTAGCCCGGTAAGAAAATTAAAAAAAAACGCGATATGTAGGCTACACGAGAATGGAGCCATCGAGTAACCAAAACAAATGGGTTAAACAAATTCGTACACGGTATTTATCAATTTAACTCTAGAATTAAAGGATATACAACGAGAAACAACGTTTCACAACCTTTAAACAGTTTTAAAAACTATCTCAAAAATTGTCGCTCTGATGCAAACAACTGCTGAGTTATCTACTCAAATTTGTTGAACAAAACGACTTACGTATTTTAAGCATGCTAACCTTTAGCCCGGTAAGCAAATTAAAAAAAGACGCAATATGTAGCCTACACGAGAACGGAGCCGTCGAATAACCAAAACAAATGGGTTAAAGAAATTCGTACACGGTATTTATCAATTTAACTCTAGAATTGAAGGATATACAACGAGAAACAACGTTTGACAACCTTTAAACAGTTTTAATAACTATCTCAAAAATTGTCGCTCTGATGCAAACAACTGCTGAGTTTTCTACTCAAATTTGTTGAACAAAACGACTTACGGATTTTAAGCATGCTAACCTTTAGCCCGGTAAGTAAATTAAAAAAAAACGCAATATGTAGGCTACACGAGAACGGAGCCGTCGAGTAACCAAAACAAATGGGTTAAACAAATTCGTACACGGTATTTATCAATTTAACTCTAGAATTAAAGGATATACAACGAGAAACAACGTTTGACAACCTTTAAACAGTTTTAATGACTATCTCAAAAATTGTCGCTCTGATGCAAACAACTGCTGAGTTATCTACTCAAATTTGTTGAACAAAACGACTTACGTATTTTAAGCATGCTAACCTTTAGCCCGGTAAGTAAATTTAAAAAAAACGCAATATGTAGGCTACACGAGAACGGAGCCGTCGAGTAACCAAAACAAATGGGTTAAACAAATTCGTACACGGTATTTATCTATTTAACTCTAGAATTAAAGGATATACAACGAGAAACAACGTTTGACAACCTTTAAACAGTTTTAATAACTATCTCAAAAATTGTCGCTCTGATGCAAACAACTGCTGAGTTATATACTCAAATTTGTTGAACAAAACGACTTACGTATTTTAAGCATGCTAACCTTTAGCCCGGTAAGCAAACTAAAAAAAAACGCAATATGAAGGCTACATGAGAACGGAGCCGCCGAGTAACCAAAACAAATGGGTTAAACAAATTCGTACACGGTATTTATCAATTTAACTCTAGAATTAAAGGATATACAACGAGAAACAACGTTTGACAACCTTTAAACAGTTTTAATAACTATTTCAAAAATTGTCGCTCTGTCGCCCGGTAAGCAAATTAAAAAAAAAAACGCAATATGTAGGCTACACGAGAACGGAGCCGTCGAGTAACCAAAACAAATGGGTTAAACAAATTCGTACACGGTATTTATTAATTTAACTCTAGAATTAAAGGATATACAACGAGAAACAACGTTTGACAACCTTTAAACAGTTTTAATAACTATCTCAAAAATTGTCGCTCTGATGCAAACAACTGCTGAGTTATATACTCAAATTTGTTGAACAAAACGACTTACGTATTTTAAGCATGCTAACCTTTAGCCCGGTATTCGTACACGGTATTTATCAATTTAACTCTAGAATTAAAGGATATACAACGAGAAACAACGTTTGACAACTTTAAACAGTTTTAATAACTATTTCAAAAATTGTCGCTCTGTCGCCCGGTAAGCAAATTAAAAAAAAAAACGCAATATGTAGGCTACACGAGAACGGAGCCGTCGAGTAACCAAAACAAATGGGTTAAACAAATTCGTACACGGTATTTATTAATTTAACTCTAGAATTAAAGGATATACAACGAGAAACAACGTTTGACAACCTTTAAACAGTTTTAATAACTATCTCAAAAATTGTCGCTCTGATGCAAACAACTGCTGAGTTATATACTCAAATTTGTTGAACAAAACGACTTACGTATTTTAAGCATGCCAACCTTTAGCCCGGTAAGTAAATTAAAAAAAAAACGCAATATGTAGGCTACACGAGAACGGAGCCGTCGAGTAACCAAAACAAATGGGTTAAACAAATTCGTACACGGTATTTATTAATTTAACTCTAGAATTAAAGGATATACAACGAGAAACAACGTTTGACAAACTTTAAACAGTTTTAATAACTATCTCAAAAATTGTCGCTCTGATGCAAACAACTGCTGAGTTATATACTCAAATTTGTTGAACAAAACGACTTACGTATTTTAAGCATGCTAACCTTTAGCCCGGTAAGCAAACTAAAAAAAAACGCAATATGAAGGCTACACGAGAACGGAGCCGCCGAGTAACCAAAACAAATGGTTTAAACAAATTCGTACACGGTATTTATCAATTTAACTCTAGAATTAAAGGATATACAACGAGAAACAACGTTTGACAACCTTTAAACAGTTTTAATAACTATTTCAAAAATTGTCGCTCTGTCGCCCGGTAAGCAAATTAAAAAAAAAAAACGCAATATGTAGGCTACACGAGAACGGAGCCGTCGAGTAACCAAAACAAATGGGTTAAACAAATTCGTACACGGTATTTATTAATTTAACTCTAGAATTAAAGGATATACAACGAGAAACAACGTTTGACAACCTTTAAACAGTTTTAATAACTATCTCAAAAATTGTCGCTCTGATGCAAACAACTGCTGAGTTATCTACTCAAATTTGTTGAACAAAACGACTTACGTATCTGAAGCATGCTAACCTTTAGCCCGGTAAGCAAATTAAAAAAAAAAACGCAATATGAAGGCTACACGAGAACGGAGCCGCCGAGTAACCAAAACAAATGGGTTAAACAAATTCGTACACGGTATTTATCAATTTAACTCTAGAATTAAAGGATATACAACGAGAAACAACGTTTGACAACCTTTAAACAGTTTTAATATCTATCTCAAAAATTGTCGCTCTGATGCAAACAACTGCTGAGTTATCTACTCAAATTTGTTGAACAAAACGACTTACGTATTTTAAGCATGCTAACCTTTAGCCCGGTAAGCACATTAAAAAAAAAACGCAATATGTAGGCTACACGAGAACGGAGCAGTCGAGTAACCAAAACAAATAGGATAAACAAATTCGTACACGGTATTTATCAATTTAACTCTAGAATTAAAGGATATACAACGAGAAACAACGTTTGACAACCTTTAAACAGTTTTAATAACTATCTCAGAAATCGTCGCTCTGATGCAAACAAATGCTGAGTTATCTACTCAAATTTGTTGAACAAAACTACTTACGTTTTTTAAGCATGCTAACATTTAGCCCGGTAAGCAAATTTAAAAAAACGCAATATGTAGGCTACACGAGAACGGAGCCGTCGAGTAACCAAAACAAATGGGTTAAACAAATTCGTACACGGTATTTATCAATTTAACTCTAGAATTAAAGGATATACAACGAGAAACAACGTTTGACAACCTTTAAACAGTTTTAATAACTATCTCAAAAATTGTCGCTCTGATGCAAACAACTGCTGAGTTATCTACTCAAATTTGTTGAACAAAACGACTTACGTGTTTTAGGAATGCTAACCTTTAGCCCGGTAAGCAAATTAAAAAAAAACGCAATATGTAGGCTACACGAGAACGGAGATGTCGAGTAACCAAAACAAATGGGTTAAACAAATTCGTACAAGGTATTATCAATTTAACTCTAGAATTAAAGGATATAAAACGAGAAACAACGTTTGACAACCTTTAAACACTTTTAATAACTATCTCAAAAATTGTCGCTCTGATGCAAACAACTGCTGAGTTATCTACTCAAATTTGTTGAACAAAACGACTTACGTATTTTAAGCATACTAACCTTTAGCACGGTAAGCAAATTAAAAAAAAAACGCAATATGTAGGCTACACGAGAACGGAGCCGTCGAGTAACCAAAACAAATGGGATAACAAATTCGTACACGGTATTTTTCAATTTAACTCTAGAATTAAAGGATATACAACGAGAAACAACGTTTGGCAACCTTTAAACAGTTTTAATAACTATCTCAAAAATTGTCGCTCTGATGCAAACAACTGCTGAGTTATCTACTCAAATTTGTTGAACAAAACGACTTACATATTTTATGCATGCTAACCTTTAGCTCGGTAAGAAAATTAAAAAAAACGCAATATGTAGGCTACATGAGAACGGAGCCGTCGAGTAACCAAAACAAATGGGTTAAACAAATTCGTGCACGGTATTTATCAATTTAACTCTAGAATTAAAGGATATACAACGAGAAACAACGTTTGACAACCTTTAAACAGTTTTAATAACTATCTCAAAAATTGTCGCTCTGATGCAAACAACTGCTGAGTTATCTATTCAAATTTGTTGGACAAATCGACTTACGTATTTTAAGCATGCTAACCTTTAGCCCGGGAAGCAAATTAAAAAAAAAACGCAATATGTAGGCTACACGAGAAAGGAGCCGTCGAGTAACCAAAACAAATGGGTTAAACAAATTCGTACACGGTATTTATCAATTTAACTCTAGAATTAAAGGATATACAACGAGAAACAACGTTTGACAACCTTTAAACAGTTTTAATAACTTTCTCAAAAATTGTCGCTCTGATGCAAACAACTGCTGAGTTATCTACTCAAATTTGTTGAGCAAAACGACTTACGCATTTTAAGCATGCTAACCTTTAGCCCGGTAAGAAAATTAAAAAAAAACGCGATATGTAGGCTACACGAGAATGGAGCCATCGAGTAACCAAAACAAATGGGTTAAACAAATTCGTACACGGTATTTATCAATTTAACTCTAGAATTAAAGGATATACAACGAGAAACAACGTTTCACAACCTTTAAACAGTTTTAATAACTATCTCAAAAATTGTCGCTCTGATGCAAACAGCTGCTGAGTTATCTACTCAAATTTGTTGAACAAAACGACTTACGTATTTTAAGCATGCTAACCTTTAGCCCGGTAAGCAAATTAAAAAAAGACGCAATATGTAGCCTACACGAGAACGGAGCCGTCGAATAACCAAAACAAATGGGTTAAAGAAATTCGTACACGGTATTTATCAATTTAACTCTAGAATTGAAGGATATACAACGAGAAACAACGTTTGACAACCTTTAAACAGTTTTAATAACTATCTCAAAAATTGTCGCTCTGATGCAAACAACTGCTGAGTTTTCTACTCAAATTTGTTGAACAAAACGACTTACGTATTTTAAGCATGCTAACCTTTAGCCCGGTAAGTAAATTAAAAAAAAAACGCAATATGTAGGCTACACGAGAACGGAGCCGTCGAGTAACCAAAACAAATGGGTTAAACAAATTCGTACACGGTATTTATCAATTTAACTCTAGAATTAAAGGATATACAACGAGAAACAACGTTTGACAACCTTTAAACAGTTTTAATAACTATCTCAAAAATTGTCGCTCTGATGCAAACAACTGCTGAGTTATATACTCAAATTTGTTGAACAAAACGACTTACGTATTTTAAGCATGCTAACCTTTAGCCCGGTAAGCAAATTAAAAAAAAAAAACGCAATATGTAGGCTACACGAGAACGGAGCCGTCGAGTAACCAAAACAAATGTGTTAAACAAATTCGTACACGGTATTTATAAATTTAACCCTAGAATTAAAGGATATACAACGAGAAACAACGTTTGACAACCTTTAAACAGTTTTAATGACTATCTCAAAAATTGTCGCTCTGATGCAAACAACTGCTGAGTTATCTACTCAAATTTGTTGAACAAAACGACTTACGTATTTTAAGCATGCTAACCTTTAGCCCGGTAAGTAAATTTAAAAAAAACGCAATATGTAGGCTACACGAGAACGGAGCCGTCGAGTAACCAAAACAAATGGGTTAAACAAATTCGTACACGGTATTTATCTATTTAACTCTAGAATTAAAGGATATACAACGAGAAACAACGTTTGACAACCTTTAAACAGTTTTAATAACTATCTCAAAAATTGTCGCTCTGATGCAAACAACTGCTGAGTTATATACTCAAATTTGTTGAACAAAACGACTTACGTATTTTAAGCATGCTAACCTTTAGCCCGGTAAGCAAACTAAAAAAAAACGCAATATGAAGGCTACACGAGAACGGAGCCGCCGAGTAACCAAAACAAATGGGTTAAACAAATTCGTACACGGTATTTATCAATTTAACTCTAGAATTAAAGGATATACAACGAGAAACAACGTTTGACAACCTTTAAACAGTTTTAATAACTATTTCAAAAATTGTCGCTCTGTCGCCCGGTAAGCAAATTAAAAAAAAAAACGCAATATGTAGGCTACACGAGAACGGAGCCGTCGAGTAACCAAAACAAATGGGTTAAACAAATTCGTACACGGTATTTATTAATTTAACTCTAGAATTAAAGGATATACAACGAGAAACAACGTTTGACAACCTTTAAACAGTTTTAATAACTATCTCAAAAATTGTCGCTCTGATGCAAACAACTGCTGAGTTATATACTCAAATTTGTTGAACAAAACGACTTACGTATTTTAAGCATGCTAACCTTTAGCCCGGTAAGTAAATTAAAAAAAAAACGCAATATGTAGGCTACACGAGAACGGAGCCGTCGAGTAACCAAAACAAATGGGTTAAACAAATTCGTACACGGTATTTATTAATTTAACTCTAGAATTAAAGGATATACAACGAGAAACAACGTTTGACAACCTTTAAACAGTTTTAATAACTATCTCAAAAATTGTCGCTCTGATGCAAACAACTGCTGAGTTATATACTCAAATTTGTTGAACAAAACGACTTACGTATTTTAAGCATGCTAACCTTTAGCCCGGTAAGCAAACTAAAAAAAAACGCAATATGAAGGCTACACGAGAACGGAGCCGCCGAGTAACCAAAACAAATGGGTTAAACAAATTCGTACACGGTATTTATCAATTTAACTCTAGAATTAAAGGATATACAACGAGAAACAACGTTTGACAACCTTTAAACAGTTTTAATAACTATTTCAAAAATTGTCGCTCTGTCGCCCGGTAAGGAAATTAAAAAAAAAAACGCAATATGTAGGCTACACGAGAACGGAGCCGTCGAGTAACCAAAACAAATGGGTTAAACAAATTCGTACACGGTATTTATTAATTTAACTCTAGAATTAAAGGATATACAACGAGAAACAACGTTTGACAACCTTTAAACAGTTTTAATAACTATCTCAAAAATTGTCGCTCTGATGCAAACAACTGCTGAGTTATATACTCAAATTTGTTGAACAAAACGACTTACGTATTTTAAGCATGCTAACCTTTAGCCCGGTAAGTAAATTAAAAAAAAAACGCAATATGTAGGCTACACGAGAAACAAATGGGTTAAACAAATTCGTACACGGTATTTATCAATTTAACTCTAGAATTAAAGGATATACAACGAGAAACAACGTTTGACAACCTTTAAACAGTTTTAATAACTATTTCAAAAATTGTCGCTCTGTCGCCCGGTAAGCAAATTAAAAAAAAAACGCAATATGTAGGCTACACGAGAACGGAGCCGTCGAGTAACCAAAACAAATGGGTTAAACAAATTCGTACACGGTATTTATCAATTTAACTCTAGAATTAAAGGATATACAACGAGAAACAACGTTTGACAACCTTTAAACAGTTTTAATAACTATCTCAAAAATTGCCGCTCTGATGCAAACAACTGCTGAGTTATCTACTCAAATTTGTTGAACAAAACGACTTACGTATTTTAAGCATGCTAACCTTTAGCCCGGTAAGCAAATTAAAAACAAACGCAATATGTAAGCTACACGAGAACGGAGCCGTCGAGTAACCAAAACAAATGTGTTAAACAAATTCGTACACGGTATTTATCAATTTAACTCTAGAATTAAAGGATATACAACGAGAAACAACATTTGACAACCTTTAAACAGTTTTAATAACTATCTCAAAAATTGTCGCTCTGATGCAAACAACTGCTGAGTTATCTACTAAAATTTGTTGAACAAAACGACTTACGTATTTTAAGCATGCTAACCTTTAGCCCGGTAAGCAAATTAAAAAAAAAACGCAATATGTACGCTACACGAGAACGGAGCCGTCGAGTAACAAAACAAATGGGTTAAACAAATTCGTACACGGCATTTATAAATTTAACTCTAGAATTAAAGGATATACAACGAAAAACAACGTTTGACAACCTTTAAACAGTTTTAATAACCATCTCAAAAATTGTAGCTCTGATGCAAACAACTGCTGAGTTATATACTCAAATTTGTTGAACAAAACGACTTACGTATTTTAAGCATGCTAACCTTTAGCCCGGTAAGCAAAAAAAAAAAACGCAATATGTTAGCTACACGAGAACGGAGCCGCCGAGTAACAAAAACAAATGGGTTAAACAAATTCGTACACGGTATTTATAAATTTAACTCTAGCATTAAAGGATATACAACGAGAAACAACGTTTGACAACCTTTAAACAGTTTTAATAACTATCTCAAAAATTGTCACTCTGATGCAAACAACTGCTGAGTTATATACTCAAATTTGTTGAACAAAACGACTTACGTATTTTAAGCATGCTAACCTTTAGCCCGGTAAGCAAAAAAAAAAAACGCAATATGTTAGCTACACGAGAACGGAGCCGCCGAGTAACCAAAACAAATGGGTTAAACAAATTCGTACACGGTATTTATAAATTTAACTCTAGAATTAAAGGATATACAACGAGAAACAACGTTTGACAACCTTTAAACAGTTTTAATAACTATCTCAAAAATTGTCGCTCTGATGCAAACAATTGCTGAGTTATCTACTCAAATTTGTTGAACAAAACGACTTACGTATTTTAAGCATGCTAACCTTTAGCCCGGTAAGCAAATTAAAAATACGCAATATGGAGGTTACACGAGAACGGAGCCGTCGAGTAACCAAAACAAATGGGTTAAACAAATTCGTACACGGTATTTATCAATTTAACTCTAGAATTAAAGGATATACAACGAGAAACAACGTTTGACAACCTTTAAACAGTTTTAATAACTATCTCAAAAATTGTCGACAACGAGAAACAACGTTTGACAACCTTTAAAAAGTTTTAATAACTATCTCAAAGATTGTCGCTCTGATGCAAACAACTGCTGAGTTATCTACTCAAATTTGTTGAACAAAACGACTTACGTATTTTAAGCATGCTAACCTTTAGCCCGGTAAGCAAATTAAAAAAAAACGCAATATGTAGGCTACACGAGAACGGAGCCGTCGAGTAACCAAAACAAATGGGTTAAACAAATTCGTACACGGTATTTATCAATTTAACTCTAGAATTAAAGGATATACAACGAGAAACAACGGTTGACAACCTTTAAACAGTTTTAATAACTATCTCAAAAATTGTCGCTCTGATGCAAACAACTGCTGAGTTATCTACTCAAATTTGTTGAACAAAACGACTTACGTATCTGAAGCATGCTAACCTTTAGCCCGGTAAGCAAATTAAAAAAAAAACGCAATATGTAGGCTACGCGAGAACGGAGCCGTCGAGTAACCAAAACAAATGGGTTAAACAAATTCGTACACGGTATTTATAAATTTAACTCTAGCATTAAAGGATATACAACGAGAAACAACGTTTGACAACCTTTAAACAGTTTTAATAACTACCTCAAAAATTGTCACTCTGATGCAAACAACTGCTGAGTTATATACCCAAATTTGTTGAACAAAACGACTTAGGTATTTTAAGCATGCTAACCTTTAGCCCGGTAAGCAAAAAAAAAAAAAACGCAATATGTTAGCTACACGAGAACGGAGCCGCCGAGTAACCAAAACAAATGGGTTAAACAAATTCGTACACGGTATTTATAAATTTAACTCTAGAATTAAAGGATATACAACGAGAAACAACGTTTGACAACCTTTAAACAGTTTTAATAACTATCTCAAAAATTGTCGCTCTGATGCAAACAACTGCTGAGTTATCTACTCAAATTTGTTGAACAAAACGACTTACGTATTTTAAGCATGCTAACCTTTAGCGCGGGAAGCAAATTAAAAAAAAAAACGCAATATGTAGGCTACACGAGAACGGAGCCGTCGAGTAACCAAAACAAATGGGTTAAACAAATTCATACACCGTATTTATCAATTTAACTCTAGAATTAAAGGATATACCACGAGAAACAACGTTTGACAACCTTTAAACAGTTTTAATAACTATCTCAAAAATTGTCGCTCTGATGCAAACAACTGCTGAGTTATCTACTCAAATTTGTTGAACAAAACGACTTACGTATTTTAAGCATGCTAACCTTTAGCCCGGTAAGTAAATTAAAAAAAAACGCAATATGTAGGCTACACGAGAACGGAGTCGTCGAGTAACCAAAACAAATGGGTTAAACAAATTCGTACACGGTATTTATCAATTTAACTCTAGAATTAAAGGATATACAACGAGAAACAACGTTTGATAACCTTTAAACAGTTTAATAACTATCTCAAAAATTGTCGCTCTGATGCAAACAACTGCTGAGTTATCTACTCAAATTTGTTGAACAAAACGACTTACGTGTTTTAAGCATGCTAACCTTTAGCCCGGTAAGCAAATTAAAAAAAACGCAATATGTAGGCTACACGAGAACGGAGCCGTCGAGTAACCAAAACAAATGGGTTAAACAAATTCGTACACGGTATTTATCAATTTAACTCTAGAATTAAAGGATATCAAACGAGAAACAACGTTTGACAACCTTTAAACACTTTTAATAACTATCTCAAAAATTGTCGCTCTGATGCAAACAACTGCTGTGTTATCTACTCAAATTTGTTGAACAAAACGACCTACGTATTTTAAGCATGCTAACCTTTAGCCCGGTAAGCAAATTAAAAAAAAACGCAATATGTAGGCTACACGAGAACGGAGCCGTCGAGTAACCAAAACAAATGGGATAACAAATTCGTACACGGTATTTTTCAATTTAACTCTAGAATTAAAGGATATACAACGAGAAACAACTTTTGACAACCTTTAAACAGTTTTAGTAACTATCTCAAAAATTGTCGCTCTGATGCAAACAACGGCTGAGTTATCTACTCAAATTTATTGAACAAAACGAAC
This sequence comes from Eurosta solidaginis, assembly GCF_040869045.1. Lineage (NCBI taxonomy): Eukaryota > Metazoa > Arthropoda > Insecta > Diptera > Tephritidae > Eurosta > Eurosta solidaginis. The sequence goes on from NC_090322.1 coordinate 83,077,994, forward strand.
TACGTATTTTAAGCATGCTAACCTTTAGCCCGGTAAGCAAATTAAAAAAAACGCAATATGTAGGCTACACGAGAACGGGCCGTCGAGTAACCAAAACAAATGGGTTAAACAAATTCGTACACGGTATTTGTCAATTTAACTCTAGAATTAAAGGATATACAACGAGAAACAACGTTTGACAACCTGTAAACAGTTTTAATAACTATCTCAAAAATTGTCGCTCTGATGCAAACAACTGCTGAGTTATCTACTCAAATTTGTTAGACAAATCGACTTACGTATTTTAAGCATGCTAACCTTTAGCCCGGGAAGCAAATTAAAAAAAAACGCAATATGTAGGCTACACGAGAAAGGGGCCGTCGAGTAACCAAAAAAAATGGGTTAAACAAATTCGTACACGGTATTTATCAATTCAACTCTAGAATTAAAGGATATACAACGAGAAACAACGTTTGACAACCTTTAAACGGTTTTAATAACTTTCTCAAAAATTGTCGCTCTGAAGCAAACAACTGCTGAGTTATCTACTCAAATTTGTTGAGCAAAACGACTTACGTATTTTAAGCATCCTAACCTTTAGCCCGGTAAGCAAATTAAAAAAAAACGCAATATGTAGGCTACACGAGAACGGAGCCGTCGAGTAACCAAAACAAATGGGTTAAACAAATTCGTACACGGTATTTATCAATTTAACTCCAGAATTAAAGGATATACAACGAGAAACAACGTTTGACAACCTTTAAACAGTTTTAATAACTATCTCAAAAATTGTCGCTCTGATGCAAACAACTGCTGAGTTATCTACTCAAATTTGTTGAGCAAAACGACTTACGTATTTTAAGCATGCTAACCTTTAGCCCGGTAAGCAAAAAAAAAAAACGCAATATGTTAGCTACACGAGAACGGAGCCGCCGAGTAACCAAAACAAATGGGTTAAACAAATTCGTACACCGTATTTATAAATTTAACTCTAGCATTAAAGGATATACAACGAGAAACAACGTTTGACAACCTTTAAACAGTTTTAATAACTATCTCAAAAATTGTCACTCTGAAGCAAACAACTGCTGAGTTATATACTCAAATTTGTTGAATAAAACGACTTACGTATTTTAAGCATGCTAACCTTTAGCCCGGTAAGCAAAAAAAAAAAACGCAATATGTTAGCTACAGGAGAACGGAGCCGCCGAGTAACCAAAACAAAAGGGTTAAACAAATTCGTACACGGTATTTATAAATTTAACTCTAGAATTAAAGGATATACAACGAGAAACAACGTTTGACAACCTTTAAACAGTTTTAATAACTATCTCAAAAATTGTCGCTCTGATGCAAACAATTGCTGAGTTATCTACTCAAATTTGTTGAACAAAACGACTTACGTATTTTAAGCATGCTAACCTTTAGCCCGGTAAGCAAATTAAAAATACGCAATATGGAGGTTACACGAGAACGGAGCCGTCGAGTAACCAAAACAAATGGGTTAAACAAATTCGTACACGGTATTTATCAATTTAACTCTAGAATTAAAGGATATACAACGAGAAACAACGTTTGACAACCTTTAAACAGTTTTAATAACTATCTCAAAAATTGTCGACAACGAGAAACAACGTTTGACAACCTTTAAACAGTTTTAATAACTATCTCAAAGATTGTCGCTCTGATGCAAACATCTGCTGAGTTATCTACTCAAATTTGTTGAACAAAACGACTTACGTATTTTAAGCATGCTAACCTTTAGCCCGGTAAGCAAATTAAAAAAAAACGCAATATGTAGGCTACACGAGAACGGAGCCGTCGAGTAACCAAAACAAATGGGTTAAACAAATTCGTACACGGTATTTATCAATTTAACTCTAGAATTAAAGGATATACAACGAGAAACAACGGTTGACAACCTTTAAACAGTTTTAATAACTATCTCAAAAATTGTCGCTCTGATGCAAACAACTGCTGAGTTATCTACTCAAATTTGTTGAACAAAACGACTTACGTATCTTAAGCATGCTAACCTTTAGCCCGGTAAGCAAATTAAAAAAAAAACGCAATATGTAGGCTACACGAGAACGGAGCTGTCGAGTAACCAAAACAAATGGGTTAAACAAATTCGTATACGGTATTTATCAATTTAACTCTAGAATTAAAGGATATACAACGAGAAACAACGTTTGACAACCTTTAAACAGTTTTAATAACTATCTCAAAAATTGTCGCTCTGATGCAAACAACTGCTGAGTTATCTACTCAAATTTGTTGAACAAAACGGCTTACGTATTTTAAGCATGCTAACCTTTAGCCAGGGAAGCAAATTAAAAAAAAAACGCAATATGTAGGCTACACGAGAACGGAGCCGTCGAGGAACCAAAACAAATGGGTTAAACAAATTCATACACGGTATTTATCAATTTAACTCTAGAATTAAAGGATATACAACGAGAAACAACGTTTGACAACCTTTAAACAGTTTTAATAACTATCTCAAAAATTGTCGCTCTGATGCAAACAACTGCTGAGTTATCTACTCAAATTTGTTGAACAAAACGACTTACGTATTTTAAGCATGCTAACCTTTAGCCCGGTAAGCAAATTAAAAAAAAACGCAATATGTAGGCTACACGAGAACGGAGCCGTCGAGTAACCAAAACAAATGGGTTAAACAAATTCGTACACGGTATTTATCAATTTAACTCTAGAATTAAAGGATATACAACGAGAAACAACGTTTGATAACCTTTAAACAGTTTAATAACTATCTCAAAAATTGTCGCTCTGATGCAAACAACTGCTGAGTTATCTACTCAAATTTGTTGAACAAAACGACTTACGTGTTTTAAGCATGCTAACCTTTAGCCCGGTAAGCAAATTTAAAAAAACGCAATATGTAGGCTACACGAGAACGGAGCCGTCGAGTAACCAAAACAAATGGGTTAAACAAATTCGTACACGGTATTTATCAATTTAACTCTAGAATTAAAGGATATAAAACGAGAAACAACGTTTGACAACCTTTAAACACTTTTAATAACTATCTCAAAAATTGTCGCTCTGATGCAAACAACTGCTGTGTTATCTACTCAAATTTGTTGAACAAAACGACTTACGTATTCTAAGCATGCTAACCTTTAGCCCGGTAAGCAAATTAAAAAAAAACGCAATATGTAGGCTACACGAGAACGGAGCCGTCGAGCAACCAAAACAAATGGGATAACAAATTCGTACACGGTATTTTTCAATTTAACTCTAGAATTAAAGGATATACAACGAGAAACAACGTTTGACAACCTTTAAACAGTTTTAGTAACTATCTCAAAAATTGTCGCTCTGATGCAAACAACTGCTGAGTTATCTACTCAAATTTGTTGAACAAAACAACCTACGTATTTTAAGCATGCTAACCTTTAGCCCGGTAAGCAAATTAAAAAAAAACGCAATATGTAGGCTACACGAGAACGGGCCGTCGAGTAACCAAAACAAATGGGTTAAACAAATTCGTACACGGTATTTATCAATTTAACTCTAGAATTAAAGGATATACAACGAGAAACAACGTTTGACAAACTTAAACAGTTTTAATAACTATCTCAAAAATTGTCGCTCTGATGCAAACAACTGCTGAGTTATCTACTCAAATTTGTTGGACAAATCGACTTACGTATTTTAAGCATGCTAACCTTTAGCCCGGGAAGCAAATTAAAAAAAAACGCATTATGTAGGCTACACGAGAAAGGGGCCGTCGAGTAACCAAAACAAATGGGTTAAACAAATTCGTACACGGTATTTATCAATTCAACTCTAGAATTAAAGGATATACAACGAGAAACAACGTTTGACAACCTTTAAATGGTTTTAATAACTTTCTCAAAAATTGTCGCTCTGATGCAAACAACTGCTGAGTTATCTACTCAAATTTGTTGAGCAAAACGACTTACGTATTTTAAGCATGCTAACCTTTAGCCCGGTAAGCAAATTAAAAAAAACGCAATATGTAGGCTACACGAGAACGGAGCCGTCGAGTAACCAAAACAAATGGGTTAAACAAATTCGTACACGGTATTTATCAATTTAACTCTAGAATTAAAGGATATACAACGAGAAACAACGTTTGACAACCTTTAAAAGTTTTAATAACTATCTCAAAAATTGTCGCTCTGATGCAAACAACTGCTGAGTTATCTACTCAAATTTGTTGAACAAAACTACTTACGTTTTTTAAGCATGCTAACCTTTAGCCCGGTAAGCAAATTAAAAAAAAACGCAATATGTAGGCTACACGAGAAGGGAGCCGTCGAGTAACCAAAACAAATGGGTTAAACAAATTCGTACACGGTATTTATTAATTTAACTCTAGAATTAAAGGATATACAACGAGAAACAACGTTTGATAACCTTTAAACAGTTTTAATAACTACCTCAAAAATTGTCGCTCTGATGCAAACAACTGCTGAGTTATCTACTCAAATTTGTTGAACAAAACGACTTACGTGTTTTAAGCATGCTAACCTTTAGCCCGGTAAGCAAATTAAAAATACGCAATATGGAGGTTACACGAGAACGGAGCCGTCGAGTAACCAAAACAAATGGGTTAAACAAATTCGTACACGGTATTTATCAATTTAACTCTAGAATTAAAGGATATACAACGAGAAACAACGTTTGACAACCTTTAAACAGTTTTAATAACTATCTCAAAAATTGTCGACAACGAGAAACAACGTTTGACAACCTTTAAAGAGTTTTAATAACTATCTCAAAAATTGTCGCTCTGATGCAAACAACTGCTGACTCAAATTTGTTGAACAAAACGACTTACGTATCTTAAGCATGCTAATCTTTAGCCCGGTAAGCAAATTAAAAAAAAAACGCAATATGTAGGCTACACGAGAACGGAGCCGTCGAGTAACCAAAACAAATGGGTTAAACAAATTCGTACACCGTATTTATCAATTTAACTCTAGAATTAAAGGATATACAACGAGAAACAACGTTTGACAACCTTTAAACAGTTTTAATAACTATCTCAAAAATTGTCGCTCTGATGCAAACAACTGCTGAGTTATCTACTCAAATTTGTTGAACAAAACTACTTACGTTTTTTAAGCATGCTAACTTTTAGCCCGGTAAGCAAATTAAAAAAAAACGCAATATGTAGGCTACACGAGAACGGAGCCGTCGAGTAACCAAAACAAATGGGTTAAACAAATTCGTACGCGGTATTTATCAATTTAACTCTAGAATTAAAGGATATACAACGAGAAACAAAGTTTGATAACCTTTAAACAGTTTTAATAACTATCTCAAAAATTGTCGCTCTGATGCAAACAACTGCTGAGTTATCTACTCAAATTTGTTGAACAAAACTACTTACGTATTTTAAGCATGCTAACCTTTAGCCCGTTAAGCAAATTAAAAAAAACGCAATATGTAGGCTACACGAGAACGGAGCCGTCGAGTAACCAAAACAAATGGGTTAAACAAATTGGTACACGGTATTTATCAATTTAACTCTAGAATTAAAGGATATAAAACGAGAAACAACGTTTGACAACCTTTAAACACTTTTAATAACTATCTCAAAAATTGTCGCTCTGATGCAAACAACTGCTGAGTTATCTACTCAAATTTGTTGAACAAAACGACTTACGTATTTTAAGCATGCTAACCTTTAGCCCGGTAAGCAAATTAAAAAAAAACGCAATATGTAGGCTACACGAGAACGGAGCCGTCGAGTAACTAAAACAAATGGGATAACAAATTCGTACACGGTATTTTTCAATATAACTCTAGAATTAAAGGATATACAACGAGAAACAACGTTTGACAACCTTTAAACAGTTTTAACGGAGAACGGAGCCGTCGAGTAACCAAAACAAATGTGTTAAACAAATTCGTACACGGTACTTATCAATTTAACTCTAGAATTAAAGGATATACAACGAGAAACAACGTTTGACAACCTTTAAACAGTTTTAATAACTATCTCAAAAATTTTCGCTCTGATGCAAACAACTGCTGAGTTATCTACACAAATTTGTTGACCAAACGACTTACGTATTTTAAGCATTCTAACCTTTAGCCCGGTAAGCAAATTAAAAAAAAAACGCAATATGTAGGCTACACGAGAACGGAGCCGTCGAGTAACCAAAACAAATGGGTTAAACAAATTCGTACACGGTATTTATCAATTTAACTCTAGAATTAAAGGATATACAACGAGAATCAACGTTTGACAACCTTTAAACAGTTTTAATAACTATCTCAAAAATTGTCACTCTGATGCAAACAACTGCTGAGTTATATACTCAAATTTTTTGAACAAAACGACTTACGTATTTTAAGCATGCTAACCTTTAGCCCGGTAAGCAAATTGAAAAAAAACGCAATATGTAGGCTACACGTCGAGTAACCAAAACAAATGGGTTAAACAAATTCGTACACGGTATTTATCAATTTAACTCTAGAATTAAAGGATATACAACGAGAAACAACGTTTGACAACCTTTAAACAGTTTTAATAACTATCTCAAAAATTGTCGCTCTGATCAAACAACTGCTGAGTTATCTACTCAAATTTGTTGAACAAAACTACTTACGTTTTTTAAGCATGCTAACCTTTAGCCCGGTAAGCAAATTAAAAAAAAACGCAATATGTAGGCTACACGAGAACGGAGCCGTCGAGTAACCAAAACAAATGGGTTAAACAAATTCGTACACGGTATTTATTAATTTAACTCTAGAATTAAAGGATATACAACGAGAAACAACGTTTGATAACCTTTAAACAATTTTAATAACTATCTCAAAAATTGTCGCTCTGATGCAAACAACTGCTGAGTTATCTACTCAAATTTGTTGAACAAAACGACTTACGTGTTTTAAGCATGCTAACCTTTAGCCCGGTAAGCAAATTAAAAATACGCAATATGGAGGTTACACGAGAACGGAGCCGTCGAGTAACCAAAACAAATGGGTTAAACAAATTCGTACACGGTATTTATCAATTTAACTCTAGAATTAAAGGATATACAACGAGAAACAACGTTTGACAACCTTTAAACAGTTTTAATAACTATCTCAAAAATTGTCGACAACGAGAAACAACGTTTGACAACCTTTAAAGAGTTTTAATAACTATCTCAAAAATTGTCGCTCTGATGCAAACAACTGCTGACTCAAATTTGTTGAACAAAACGACTTACGTATCTTAAGCATGCTAACCTTTAGCCCGGTAAGCAAATTAAAAAAAAAACGCAATATGTAGGCTACACGAGAACGGAGCCGTCGAGTAACCAAAACAAATGGGTTAAACAAATTCGTACACCGTATTTATCAATTTAACTCTAGAATTAAAGGATATACAACGAGAAACAACGTTTGGCAACCTTTAAACAGTTTTAATAACTATCTCAAAAATTGTCGCTCTGATGCAAACAACTGCTGAGTTATCTACTCAAATTTGTTGAACAAAACGACTTACGTATTTTAAGCATGCTAACCTTTAGCCCGGTAAGCAAATTAAAAAAAAACGCAATATGTAGGCTACACGAGAACGGAGCCGTCGAGTAACCAAAACAAATGGGTTAAACAAATTCGTACACGGTATTTATCAATTTAACTCTAGAATTAAAGGATATACAACCAAAAACAACGTTTGACAACCTTTAAACAGTTTTAATAACTATCTCAAAAATTGTCGCTCTGATGCAAACAACTGCTGAGTTATCTACACAAATTTGTTGAACAAAACGACTTACGTATCTTAAGCATGCTAACCTTTAGCCCGGTAAGCAAATTAAAAAAAAACGCAATATGTAGGCTACACGAGAACGGAGCCGTCGAGTAACCAAAACAAATGGGTTAAACAAATTCGTACACCGTATTTATCAATTTAACTCTAGAATTAAAGGATATACAACGAGAAACAACGTTTGACAACCTTTAAACAGTTTTAATAACTATCTCAAAAATTGTCGCTCTGATGCAAACAACTGCTGAGTTATCTACTCAAATTTGTTGAACAAAACGACTTACGTATTTTAAGCATGCTAACCTTTAGCCCGGTAAGCAAATTAAAAAAAAACGCAATATGTAGGCTACACGAGAACGGAGCCGTCGAGTAACCAAAACAAATGGGTTAAACAAATTCGTACACGGTATTTATCAATTTAACTCTAGAATTAAAGGATATACAACCAAAAACAACGTTTGACAACCTTTAAACAGTTTTAATAACTATCTCAAAAATTGTCGCTCTGATGCAAACAACTGCTGAGTTATCTACTCAAATTTGTTGAACAAAACGACTTACGTATCTTAAGCATGCTAACCTTTAGCCCGGTAAGCAAATTAAAAATACGCAATATGGAGGTTACACGAGAACGGAGCCGTCGAGTAACCAAAACAAATGGGTTAAACAAATTCGTACACGGTATTTATCAATTTAACACTAGAATTAAAGGATATACAACGAGAAACAACGTTTGGCAACCTTTAAACAGTTTTAATAACTATCTCAAAAATTGTCGACAAGGAGAAACAACATTTGACAACCTTTAAACAGTTTTAATAACTATCTCAAAAATTGTCGCTCTGATGCAAACAACTGCTGAGTTATCTACTCAAATTTGTTGAACAAAACGACTTACGTATTTTAAGCATGCTAACCTTTAGCCCGGTAAGCAAATTAAAAAAAAACGCAATATGTAGGCTACACGAGAACGGAGCCATCGAGTAACCAAAACAAATGGGTTAAACAAATTCGTACACGGTATTTATCAATTTAACTCTAGAATTAAAGAATATACAACGAGAAACAACGGTTGACAACCTTTAAACAGTTTTAATAACTATCTCAAAAATTATCGCTCTGATGCAAACAACTGCTGAGTTATCTACTCAAATTTGTTGAACAAAACGACTTACGTATCTTAAGCATGCTAACCTTTAGCCCGGTAAGCAAATTAAAAAAAAAACGCAATATGTAGGCTACACGAGAACGGAGCCGTCGAGTAACCAAAACAAATGGGTTAAACAAATTCGTACACCGTATTTATCAATTTAACTCTAGAATTAAAGGATATACAACGAGAAACAACGTTTGACAACCTTTAAACAGTTTTAATAACTATCTCAAAAATTGTCGCTCTGATGCAAACAACTGCTGAGTTATCTACTCAAATTTGTTGAACAAAACTACTTACGTTTTTTAAGCATGCTAACTTTTAGCCCGGTAAGCAAATTAAAAAAAAACGCAATATGTAGGCTACACGAGAACGGAGCCGTCGAGTAACCAAAACAAATGGGTTAAACAAATTCGTACGCGGTATTTATCAATTTAACTCTAGAATTAAAGGATATACAACGAGAAACAAAGTTTGATAACCTTTAAACAGTTTTAATAACTATCTCAAAAATTGTCGCTCTGATGCAAACAACTGCTGAGTTATCTACTCAAATTTGTTGAACAAAACTACTTACGTATTTTAAGCATGCTAACCTTTAGCCCGGTAAGCAAATTAAAAAAAACGCAATATGTAGGCTACACGAGAACGGAGCCGTCGAGTAACCAAAACAAATGGGTTAAACAAATTGGTACACGGCATTTATCAATTTAACTCTAGAATTAAAGGATATAAAACGAGAAACAACGTTTGACAACCTTTAAACACTTTTAATAACTATCTCAAAAATTGTCGCTCTGATGCAAACAACTGCTGAGTTATCTACTCAAATTTGTTGAACAAAACGACTTACGTATTTTAAGCATGCTAACCTTTAGCCCGGTAAGCAAATTAAAAAAAAACGCAATATGTAGGCTACACGAGAACGGAGCCGTCGAGTAACTAAAACAAATGGGATAACAAATTCGTACACGGTATTTTTCAATTTAACTCTAGAATTAAAGGATATACAACGAGAAACAACGTTTGACAACCTTTAAACAGTTTTAACAGAGAACGGAGCCGTCGAGTAACCAAAACAAATGTGTTAAACAAATTCGTACACGGTACTTATCAATTTAACTCTAGAATTAAAGGATATACAACGAGAAACAACGTTTGACAACCTTTAAACAGTTTTAATAACTATCTCAAAAATTTTCGCTCTGATGCAAACAACTGCTGAGTTATCTACACAAATTTGTTGACCAAACGACTTACGTATTTTAAGCATGCTAACCTTTAGCCCGGTAAGCAAATTAAAAAAAAAACGCAATATGTAGGCTACACGAGAACGGAGCCGTCGAGTAACCAAAACAAATGGGTTAAACAAATTCGTACACGGTATTTATCAATTTAACTCTAGAATTAAAGGATATACAACGAGAATCAACGTTTGACAACCTTTAAACAGTTTTAATAACTATCTCAAAAATTGTCACTCTGATGCAAACAACTGCTGAGTTATATACTCAAATTTTTTGAACAAAACGACTTACGTATTTTAAGCATGCTAACCTTTAGCCCGGTAAGCAAATTGAAAAAAAACGCAATATGTAGGCTACACGAGAACGGAGCCGCCGAGTAACCAAAACAAATGGGTTAAACAAATTCGTATACGGTATTTATCAATTTAACTCTAGAATTAAAGGATATACAACGAGAAACAACGTTTCGCAACCTCTAAACAGTTTTAATAACTATCTCAAAAATTGTCGCTCTGATGCAAACAACTGCTGAGTTATCTACTCAAATTTGTTGAACAAAACGACTTACGTATTTTAAGCATGCTAGCCTTTAGCCCGGTAAGCAAATTAAAAAAAACGCAATATGTAGGCTACACGAGAACGGAGCCGCCGAGTAACCAAAACAAATGGGTTAAACAAATTCGTACACGGTATTTATCAATTTAACTCTAGAATTAAAGGATATACAACGAGAAACAACGTTTGACAACCTTTAAACTGTTTTAATAACTATCTCAAAAATTGTCGACAACGAGAAACAACGTTTGACAACCTTTAAACAGTTTTAATAACTATCTCAAAAATTGTTGCTCTGATGCAAACAACTGCTGAGTTATCTACTCAAATTTGTTGAACAAAACGACTTACGTATTTTAAGCATGCTAACCTTTAGCCCGGTAAGCAAATTAAAAAAACGCAATATGTAGGCTACACGAGAACGGAGCCGTCGAGTAACCAAAACAAATGGGTTAAACAAATTCGTACACGGTATTTATTAATTTAACTCTAGAATTAAAGGATATACAACGAGAAACATCGTTTGACAACCTTTAAATAGTTTTACTAACTATCTCAAAAATTGTCGCTCTGAGTTATCTACTCAAATTTGTTGAACAAAACGACCTACGTATTTTAAGCATGGTAACCTTTAGCCCGGTAAGCAAATTAAAAAAAAAACGCAATATGTAGGCTACACGAGAACGGAGCCGTCGAGTAACCAAAACAAATGGGTTAAACAAATTCGTACACGGTATTTATCAATTTAACTCTAGAATTAAAGGATATACAAGAAAAACAACGTTTGACAAGCTTTAAACAGTTTTAATAACTATCTCAAAAATTGTCGCTCTGATGCAAACAACTGCTGAGTTATCTACTCAAATTTGTTGAACAAAACGACTTACGTATTTTAAGCATGATAACCTTTAGCCCGGTAAGCAAATTAAAAAAAACGCAATATGTAGGCTACACGAGAACGGAGCAGTCGAGTAACCAAAACAAATAGGATAAACAAATTCGTACACGGTATTTATCAATTTAACTCTAGAATTAAAGGATATACAACGAGAAACAACGTTTGACAACCTTTAAACAGTTTTAATAAATATCTCAAAAATTGTCGCTCTGATGCAAACAACTGCTGAGTTATCTACTCAAATTTGTTGAACAAAACTACTTACGTTTTTTAAGCATGCTAACCTTTAACCCGGTAAGCAAATTAAAAAAAACGCAATATGTAGGCTACACGAGAACGGAGCCGTCGAGTAACCAAAACAAATGGGTTAAACAAATTCGTACACGGTATTTATCAATTTAACTCTAGAATTAAAGGATATACAACGAGAAACAACGTTTGACAACCTTTAAACAGTTTTAATAACTATCTCAAAAATTGTCGCTCTGATGCAAACAACTGCTGAGTTATCTACTCAAATTTGTTGAACAAAACGACTTACGTGTTTTAAGCATGCTAACATTTAGCCCGGTAAGCAAATTAAAAAAAACGCAATACGTAGGCTACACGAGAACGGAGCAGTCGAGTAACCAAAACAAATGGGTTAAACAAATTCGTACACGGTATTTATCAATTTAACTCTAGAATTAAAGGATATACAACGAGAAACAACGTTTGACAACCTTTAAACAGTTTTAATAACTATCTCAAAAATTGTCGCTCTGATGCAAACAACTACTGAGTTATCTACTCAAATTTGTTGAACAAAACGACTTACGTATTTTAAGCATGCTAACCTTTAGCCCGGTAAGCAAATTAAAAAAAACGCAATATGTAGGCTACACGAGAACGGAGCCGTCGAGTAACCAAAACAGATGGGATAACAAATTCGTACACGGTATTTTTCAATTTAACTCTAGAATTAAAGGATATACAACGAGAAACAACGTTTGACAACCTTTAAACAGTTTTAATAACTATCTCAAAAATTGTATCTCTGATGCAAACAACTGCTGAGTTATCTACTCAAATTTGTTGAACAAAACGACTTACCTATTTTAAGCATGCTAACCTTTAGCCCGGTAAGCAAATTAAAAAAAAACGCAATATGTAGGCTACACGAGAACGGAGCCGTCGAGTAACCAAAACAAATGGGTTAAACAAATTCGTACAAGGTATTTATCAACTTAACTCTAGAATTAAAGGATATACAACGAGAAACAACGTTTGACAACCTTTAAACAGTTTTAATAACTATCTCAAAAATTGTCGCTCTGATGCAAATAACTGCTGAGTTATCTACTCAAATTTGTTGAACAAATCGACTTACGTATTTTAAGCATGCTAACCTTTAGCCCGGGAAGCAAATTAAAAAAAAAAAACGCAATATGTAGGCTACACGAGAAAGGAGCCGTCGAGTAACCAAAACAAATGGTTTAAACAAATTCGTACACGGTATTTATCAATTTAACTCTAGAATTAAAGGATATACAACGAGAAACAACGTTTGACAACCTTTAAACAGTTTTAATAACTTTCTCAAAAATTGTCGCTCTGATGCAAACAACTGCTGAGTTATCTACTCAAATTTGTTGAGCAAAACGACTTACGTATTTTAAGCATGCTAACCTTTAGCCCGGTAAGCAAATTAAAAAAAACGCAATATGTAGGCTACACGAGAACGGAGCCGTCGAGTAACCAAAACAAATGGATTAAACAAATTCGTACACGGTATTTATCAATTTAACTATAGAATTAAAGGATATACAACGAGAAACAACGTTTCACAACCTTTAAACAGTTTTAATAACTATCTCAAAAATTGTCGCTCTGATGCAAACAACTGTTGAGTTATCTACTCAGATTTGTTGAACAAAACGACTTACGTATTTTAAGCATGCTAACCTTTAGCCCGATAAGCAAATTAAAAAAAAACGCAATATGTAGCCTACACGAGAACGGAGCCGTCGAATAACCAAAAAAAATGGGTTAAACAAATTCGTACACGGTATTTATCAATTTAACTCTAGAATTAAAGGATATACAACGAGAAACAACGTTTGACAACCTTTAAACAGTTTTAATAACTATCTCAAAAATTGTCGCTCTGATGCAAACAACTGCTGAGTTATATACTCAAATTTGTTGAACAAAACGACTTACGTATTTTAAGCATGCTAAACTTTAGCTCGGTAAGCAAATTAAAAAAAAACGCAATATGAAGGCTACACGAGAACGGAGCCGTCGAGTAACCAAAACAAATGGGTTAAACAAATTCGTACACGGTATTTATCAATTTAACTCTAGAATTAAAGGATATACAACGAGAAACAACGTTTGACAACCTTTAAACAGTTTTAATAACTATCTCAAAAATTGTCGCTCTGATGCAAACAACTGCTGAGTTATCTACTCAAATTTGTTGAACAAAACGACTTACGTATTTTAAGCATGCTAACCTTTAGCTCGGTAAGTAAATTAAAAAAAAAAAAACGCAATATGTAGGCTACACGAGAACGGAGCCGTCGAGTAACCAAAACAAATGGGTTAAACAAATTCGAACACGGTATTTATCAATTTAACTCTAAAATTAAAGGATATACAACGAGAAACAACGTTTGACAACCTTTAAACAGTTTTAATAACTATCTCAAAAATTGTCGCTCTGATGCAAACAACTGCTGAGTTATATACTCAAATTTGTTGAACAAAACGACTTACGTATTTTAAGCATGCTAACCTTTAGCCCGGTAAGCAAATTAAAAAAAAACGAAATATGAAGGCTACACGAGAACTGAGCCGCCGAGTAACCAAAACAAATGGGTTAAACAAATTCGTACACGGTGTTTATCAATTTAACTCTAGAATTAAAGGATATACAACGGGAAACAACGTTTGACAACTTTTAAACAGTTTTAATAACTATTTCAAAAATTGTTGCTCTGTCGCCCGATAAGCAAATTATAAAAAAACGCAATATGTAGGCTACACGAGAACGGAGCCGTCGAATAACCAAAACAAATGGGTTAAACAAATTCGTACACGGTATTTATCAATTTAACTCTAGAATTAAAGGATATAAAACGAGAAACAACGTTTGACAACCTTTAAACACTTTTAATAACTATCTCAAAAATTGTCGCTCTGATGCAAACAACTGCTGAGTTATCTACTCAAATTTGTTGAACAAAACGACTTACGTATTTTAAGCATGGTAACCTTTAGCCCGGTAAGCAAATTAAAAAAAACGCAATATGTAGGCTACACGAGAACGGAGCAGTCGAGTAACCAAAACAAATAGGATAAACAAATTCGTACACGGTATTTATCAATTTAACTCTAGAATTAAAGGATATACAACGAGAAACAACGTTTGACAACCTTTAAACAGTTTTAATAAATATCTCAAAAATTGTCGCTCTGAGGCAAACAACTGCTGAGTTATCTACTCAAATTTGTTGAACAAAACTACTTACGTTTTTTAAGCATGCTAACCTTTAACCCGGTAAGCAAATTAAAAAAAACGCAATATGTAGGCTACACGAGAACGGAGCCGTCGAGTAACCAAAACAAATGGGTTAAACAAATTCGTACACGGTATTTATCAATTTAACTCTAGAATTAAAGGATATACAACGAGAAACAACGTTTGACAACCTTTAAACAGTTTTAATAACTATCTCAAAAATTGTCGCTCTGATGCAAACAACTGCTGAGTTATCTACTCAAATTTGTTGAACAAAACGACTTACGTGTTTTAAGCATGCTAACATTTAGCCCGGTAAGCAAATTAAAAAAAACGCAATATGTAGGCTACACGAGAACGGAGCAGTCGAGTAACCAAAACAAATAGGATAAACAAATTCGTACACGGTATTTATCAATTTAACTCTAGAATTAAAGGATATACAACGAGAAACAACGTTTGACAACCTTTAAACAGTTTTAATAAATATCTCAAAAATTGTCGCTCTGATGCAAACAACTGCTGAGTTATCTACTCAAATTTGTTGAACAAAACTACTTACGTTTTTTAAGCATGCTAACCTTTAACCCGGTAAGCAAATTAAAAAAAACGCAATATGTAGGCTACACGAGAACGGAGCCGTCGAGTAACCAAAACAAATGGGTTAAACAAATTCGTACACGGTATTTATCAATTTAACTCTAGAATTAAAGGATATACAACGAGAAACAACGTTTGACAACCTTTAAACAGTTTTAATAACTATCTCAAAAATTGTCGCTCTGATGCAAACAACTGCTGAGTTATCTACTCAAATTTGTTGAACAAAACGACTTACGTGTTTTAAGCATGCTAACATTTAGCCCGGTAAGCAAATTAAAAAAAACGCAATACGTAGGCTACACGAGAACGGAGCAGTCGAGTAACCAAAACAAATGGGTTAAACAAATTCGTACACGGTATTTATCAATTTAACTCTAGAATTAAAGGATATACAACGAGAAACAACGTTTGACAACCTTTAAACAGTTTTAATAACTATCTCAAAAATTGTCGCTCTGATGCAAACAACTACTGAGTTATCTACTCAAATTTGTTGAACAAAACGACTTACGTATTTTAAGCATGCTAACCTTTAGCCCGGTAAGCAAATTAAAAAAAACGCAATATGTAGGCTACACGAGAACGGAGCCGTCGAGTAACCAAAACAGATGGGATAACAAATTCGTACACGGTATTTTTCAATTTAACTCTAGAATTAAAGGATATACAACGAGAAACAACGTTTGACAACCTTTAAACAGTTTTAATAACTATCTCAAAAATTGTATCTCTGATGCAAACAACTGCTGAGTTATCTACTCAAATTTGTTGAACAAAACGACTTACCTATTTTAAGCATGCTAACCTTTAGCCCGGTAAGCAAATTAAAAAAAAAACGCAATATGTAGGCTACACGAGAACGGAGCCGTCGAGTAACCAAAACAAATGGGTTAAACAAATTCGTACAAGGTATTTATCAACTTAACTCTAGAATTAAAGGATATACAACGAGAAACAACGTTTGACAACCTTTAAACAGTTTTAATAACTATCTCAAAAATTGTCGCTCTGATGCAAATAACTGCTGAGTTATCTACTCAAATTTGTTGAACAAATCGACTTACGTATTTTAAGCATGCTAACCTTTAGCCCGGGAAGCAAATTAAAAAAAAAAACGCAATATGTAGGCTACACGAGAAAGGAGCCGTCGAGTAACCAAAACAAATGGTTTAAACAAATTCGTACACGGTATTTATCAATTTAACTCTAGAATTAAAGGATATACAACGAGAAACAACGTTTGACAACCTTTAAACAGTTTTAATAACTTTCTCAAAAATTGTCGCTCTGATGCAAACAAGTGCTGAGTTATCTACTCAAATTTGTTGAGCAAAACGACTTACGTATTTTAAGCATGCTAACCTTTAGCCCGGTAAGCAAATTAAAAAAAACGCAATATGTAGGCTACACGAGAACGGAGCCGTCGAGTAACCAAAACAAATGGATTAAACAAATTCGTACACGGTATTTATCAATTTAACTATAGAATTAAAGGATATACAACGAGAAACAACGTTTCACAACCTTTAAACAGTTTTAATAACTATCTCAAAAATTGTCGCTCTGATGCAAACAACTGCTGAGTTATCTACTCAAATTTGTTGAACAAAACGACTTACGTATTTTAAGCATGCTAACCTTTAGCCCGGTAAGCAAATTAAAAAAAAACGCAATATGTAGCCTACACGAGAACGGAGCCGTCGAATAACCAAAAAAAATGGGTTAAACAAATTCGTACACGGTATTTATCAATTTAACTCTAGAATTAAAGGATATACAACGAGAAACAACGTTTGACAACCTTTAAACAGTTTTAATAACTATCTCAAAAATTGTCGCTCTGATGCAAACAACTGCTGAGTTATATACTCAAATTTGTTGAACAAAACGACTTACGTATTTTAAGCATGCTAAACTTTAGCTCGGTAAGCAAATTAAAAAAAAACGCAATATGAAGGCTACACGAGGACGGAGCCGTCGAGTAACCAAAACAAATGGGTTAAACAAATTCGTACACGGTATTTATCAATTTAACTCTAGAATTAAAGGATATACAACGAGAAACAACGTTTGACAACCTTTAAACAGTTTTAATAACTATCTCAAAAATTGTCGCTCTGATGCAAACAACTGCTGAGTTATCTACTCAAATTTGTTGAACAAAACGACTTACGTATTTTAAGCATGCTAACCTTTAGCTCGGTAAGTAAATTAAAAAAAAAAAAACGCAATATGTAGGCTACACGAGAACGGAGCCGTCGAGTAACCAAAACAAATGGGTTAAACAAATTCGAACACGGTATTTATCAATTTAACTCTAAAATTAAAGGATATACAACGAGAAACAACGTTTGACAACCTTTAAACAGTTTTAATAACTATCTCAAAAATTGTCGCTCTGATGCAAACAACTGCTGAGTTATATACTCAAATTTGTTGAACAAAACGACTTACGTATTTTAAGCATGCTAACCTTTAGCCCGGTAAGCAAATTAAAAAAAAACGCAATATGAAGGCTACACGAGAACTGAGCCGCCGAGTAACCAAAACAAATGGGTTAAACAAATTCGTACACGGTGTTTATCAATTTAACTCTAGAATTAAAGGATATACAACGGGAAACAACGTTTGACAACTTTTAAACAGTTTTAATAACTATTTCAAAAATTGTTGCTCTGTCGCCCGATAAGCAAATTATAAAAAAACGCAATATGTAGGCTACACGAGAACGGAGCCGTCGAATAACCAAAAC